>NC_092874.1:34856614-35145734 GCF_028372415.1 Notamacropus eugenii | reverse complement strand
TTTTTTAAGTTCCTATTATGTTCTGGGAACTATAATGCTTTTCAAATAATTTGTGGACTGGTCTCTTATAGTAACGGTGTCAAACAAAATAGAAATAGGTGTCATCAGACTGTACATAAGGATCCCTGTGGGCAGCATATTAACTTAGAAAACCACATAGTAACATTATCTATATTCTATTACAGGTTTACTTATTTTGTTAAATATTTCTCTGAGGGATTACTTGGGAGTGCTGTGGGCCTGTTTGACACTGTTTTAATATGCAGACTGTATGTCCAGTTAGTTATCTACATACACATACATACAATATTACCAAGATATATGTGTGTATATGTGTGTGTGTATGAAATAGACATTACCAAGACATATATACACACATGCACATGCATACATGCAAGTATGTATGTGTATCTATATACTCATATGAGTGACATATACATGAGTGAATATGCGTGTACATATGTAATGTATATACTTTTGTGTGTTATGATTAATCATTTACTTATAATATTCAACTTTGTGATATCACTTCCCAAACTAGTAAAATGTTTTCCATTTGCTTTGTAGAGTTTCTTTTGATGAAGTCAAGTTTAGAGTGAATGAATGGCCCATGTATGCTTTGGCCTTGCTTACTGGTCTTTGGACTAAAATCATTTAGTCCATTGGCTTAGAACAAAAGAAAGGATAGAAATTAAAGCAAAGTGTTACCTAGCTTCTTTGTTTTGTATCATTTGTTTCCGATCTCAATAGCAATGGAATCTTGTCCCTTTACTTAAATCTTCCAAAAGTTTTAGAAAGGGCCCTATAAGAATTTGAAGGAGTCAAGCATCAGCATGGCTACTTCTTCAGATTGTGCTGATCTTGATATAAACCTTGCCCCTGTTATGGGATATTGGCCTATATCATGCGATAAATTCTCCATAGAGAAGGATCCTGTATGTGGGAGAAGCTGAGAGCAACTTGGACTTGCTGAAAACTTGACACAGTTTGTCAAATCCTGCCAATCCTCTTTGTACTGTTTGATTCTGGCCCTAGCTCACTGTCTAACTACATATGGCATCTTTCCAAAATACACATGCTTTTGGACCAGGTCAACCCATGGATCAAAATTTGGGATATTTATATCTTCTTGTATTTGCTTCCTTCTTGGTTTGATTATATCATCACTAACGCAGGGAATTCCCTCAACAAACCTCGATCGCAAATCTCTTTCCAAATCTACAGGCAGTGTTTGAAAGCCTTTGTCTCCCACAAAGACATCCCCATATAGCCAACTTTTTGATGGTGAACCTCACTGACTTCAATTAGATGTTTTGACAATAATCTATTCACTGGATTCAGATGGTTCTGGAGGAGAAGTGAGGCTGGTGACCTGCACAGCCCTCCTTCACTCAAAACAAAGTCAAGTTCAAGTCATGTCATCATTTCTCTGATGGCATGGTCTTCTTTGGCAAGGACGGATGAACGCAATCACTGGCTCAGTACAGGGAACCTTTATAATTTAGGATCCCTAGGGCACGGATTGATCCACTTTAGCTTTGGAGAACCCAGTGCCATTTCCCTGCTATAATGTGCTTTAGGAAAAAGATTATAGTGGAGTGCAAGTACTATTCATCAACCAAGGTCCATCTCACATGAGAGTGGCATGTCAAAGGAAATGGTCACTTAACGCAAAAATATGAAGTTCTAGATCTGGTGCTATTATTTCCAAAGTACTTCCAGGGCTCACCTACATGGTCAGATCTGGAAACGAGCTAAAGAATCATTGACTTCTATCATTCTGGGAAATATCACATTATAGTTCTCTCTTCCTTGTTACCTTTCTTTTGCTCTCCCTGCCTCTCTCTCTCTCTCTCTCTCTCTCTCTCTCTCTCTCTCTCTCTCTCTCTCTCTCTCTCTCTCTCTCTCTTCTCTCTCTCTCTCTCTCTCTCTCTCTCTCTCTCTTTCTCTCTCTCTCTCTCTCTCTCTCTCTCTCTCTCTCTCTCTCTCTCTCTCTCTCTCTCTCTCTCTCTCTCCCATTTCTCTCTCTCATTCTCCTTTTATCTCTTTTTGCCAAAATCTTTTTTTCAATTTACGGGATAAAACAAGTATATCCATGACATAGTACAATGAAAAAGTTGCCATATGAAACTGCAAATTTGGGCACAACTTGTTATCCTTTCAAACATAGCAAAATTATCATGCAGTGTTTTTTTCTTTTTCTTCCCTCTCCTCCACCCTACAGATAGCTACCATTAGACACAACTATGTATGTATATGTATATAAATATATACGTGTGTGTATATATATGTAAGTGTGTGTACATACACACACATACAACTCTGCTTCACTCAAATCTAATTCATCCATGAGTCAAGATATCAGTCATGATATCACTGGTACACTTCCAAAATGAAAGCCCATCACCACCAACAGGACCTTTTGACATCTGACCCTGGATGTATTAAATATCTACACATGGAGTCCTGACCTTGTCTAGTTAGCTGTTGCTTTGATTTTGTTACCACTAAGAAGAATATTTGTTCATCATTATTACTTAAATGAATTAATATGATTTGGAAATAACAATAGACAACATTCCCCATTATAATGGATGTTTTAAGAAGAAAGACAAAGAGGTAGCAATCTATAAACACATGGTGATTCTGAAAGTCTGCTGAGGATTTTTAACCTCTTCTTTGGTCAATGTCAATGAAGCAGAGCTGTGTGTGTGTGTGTCAATGGATTAATTAACAGTAACTTCTGGAAACATTTGACTAGTCAAGGTTATTGAAGATGTGGAAGCATTGCTCTGTGCAGAGGTTTGTGGTTATTGTTGTTATTGTTTTTTCCCTGTATAAGAGGAATCTGCTGGCATCTGTGACCTTTGAATTCCCCAGAAGCCTGCCCATGGGTACGAGATGCTGGATGGTACTTCTGAGATGTCTCACATTTGGAACTTGTCTTATGAGTCACAGGCTGGGGCTCATCCCAGATCGCTCACATCAGATTTCATTCATTACCTGGGAGGACCTGGGAATGGACCACTGAGAGAGACAATGCCTAGAATCTATGTTCCTTGTCGTGCCTTGTTTAGTTCAAGCATCACCACCCCATGGGCCAGTCTCATTTCCAAACTCCCCTCCTTTCTTTGACTTGCCGTGCTTGCTCCATTGGGAGACAGAAAGTGAGCAGGCAGAAACAATGCAGAGTGGAGAACCGTGAAGGCAAAAACCACAGTATACTATTATGCTTTAGATACTGTCTTCCCCACACTTTGTTTAATGGACCATGTGGACACTAATGTGGAAAGAATATTTCTAAGAACATTTTTCTTCAATTCATTCAGCTCGTGAGAAAAGTTGGGAAGTTATTTCCTGGAGATATCTTTCAGCTCTGCTTCTAGGAACCTTCAGGCTACACATCATGAAGATTGCAACCCCTCCTGGCCTTAGCAAACCATTTCACAAGTTGTAGTGGTAAAAACAGAAGACCATTACTTGGTGTTCAAGTTTTCAGAGGTTTAAATCTCTCTTTACTTAGTTCTTTGTTATTGTTGTTGAGTTGTTTCAGTTGTGTCTGACTATTTGTGATCCAATTTGGGGTTATCTTGGCAAAGATATTGGAGTGATTTGCCGTATCCTTCTTCAGCTCATTTTACAGATGAGGAAACTGAGGCAAACAGAGTTAAGCTTGCTTAGGATCACATAGTTAGTAAGTCTCTGAAGTCAGATTTTGAACTTAGTTCTTCCTGACTCCAGGCCTGGCACTATCTATTGTGCCACCAAACTGCCCCTTACTTAGCAAGGTTGGTCTTCTAACAGGAGAGTATTGTTGGGATCATATCTAGAGCCCTTTTCGCTTAGTAGGTTTGCCAAAATTGTTCTCTCCTGGCATGTCCAACAAGAATCCCAAGTCACTGCCACGCTACAAGTAGAAATCAGAGAAATATTTTGGTGTGCATATGAATAGAAAAGAAGGGCAAATTACACTTTGTGCAATATATTTTCAAGTTGCTGGGGTGGGTGGCTATGGGAACATTTCCTGTATTTCATGCATATAGTCTGCCATTTCTACTGTACAAAGATGGGATCCATATAATAATCAGAATTGACATAGAACGTAGATTCAAAGCTGACAGAGACTACAAAGGGCATCAAGTCCATCCACTTCATTTTATTGATAAGGAAACTGATCCCCAGGGAAGTTACATGACTTTCCTAAGGTCAAAAAAGTAGTAAACATCAGGGAAAAGATTTGAACCCAGTTTCTTTTCATCAAGATACAATGCTCTTGCACTACATAGGGCTGCCTCTCACATTTATGAAGCACTTTCCATCTTTGCTTCCTTATAACAACCTCAAGAGATAGGTGACTACCTGTCTTTCTTTTTCCTCATACATCCTTGCAAGTGCATGCACACACACATACACACGTATATAGTTATGTGAGTTGTGCCTGCTTAGGCCCTACATTTTCAAGACTGCTACAAGATTTCTCTTAGTTTTATCATTCTATTTCCATCTCTTTGCCTTACCAGCCAGATTCTATGTTGTAATCAAGGAAAGCCTTAATTCTCCTCTCTTACAGAAGACATAGCTTCTACATCTCCAGAAAAACAAACAAACACTCCTAACCATGAAGCTGAGGCCATTAATTATTTCCTAACTTGAGCCCTCTGAGGACATGACTAGATTTCACAGTAAGCCAGGACTGGAGTATGTTAGTAATGCGTGCACTTCAGAATTTTGTTACTCCAATTTTCGAGCTCAAAGGGACTTTAGATATGATCAAATTTCACTCTCTTACTTTAGATGAAGAAATGAAGTAGTAGAAAATGGAAATGATAGCACAGTGCTGAGTCTAAAACTCAGGACATAAAACATTCAATTAGCACATTTTCTACTCTGTCACATTGGGTCAGGCTCATAGAAACTTTGTGGGCAGAAATGATGAGGAGGAAGAAGAGGATGGCTAGAAAGATGGAGAAAAAGAGGAGGAAGAATAAAATAAAAGAGAAAGAAAGAAAAGGAAGAAAGGAAGGAAGGGAGAGAGGGAGGAAAGAAAGAAGGGAAGGAAGGAAGGAAGGGAGGGAAGGAAGCACTTATTTACTATGTCACTATATAAGACATAGATATTTGCTATTACATAATTATTAGTTATAAACCAATCTCCACAAGAGAATCCTCTTGTGATCAGAATTCAGAGAAAGGGCTAGGGTTCTTAGTAGGGCTTCAGTCATCGTATTCTGCCCTGATAGAGACAGTAACTCTATGGCAAGAGATGGCATTTCTCCATGGTAGCTGCATGGGACAATCATAATAGCTCATGTTTCCATAATGTCTTGTGCTTTAAAAAGCATCTCCCTTGCAACAACATCAGGGAGATAGGTTATGCAAGTACCCCACCATACTCTAAATGGTTCCCTCAAAAATATAGAAGCCCCCATCAATCTTTATTTTAGTAGCAATATTTACTAGGTTCCCCATAACTTTATTTCAATCCAATTAAACAAGTATTTGCTAAATATTTACTGTGTGTCAGATATGTGTTAAGCATACACCAAAACAAAAATGAAATAGCCCCTGCTCTCAAGGAGCTTACATCGTAGAGAGGGGAGATGAGTAAACAACTAAATAATGGAAATGACACGTAAGTGAATGTGAAGGAGTTTCCAATGTACTGTAGTGATGGGAGACACTGCCTATAATAAAAAAAGGCTTCTTGCAGGAGGTGAATCTTAGATCTAGAGCTGTAAGGGTCTCAGGGGCCATATAGTTTGGTCCTCTCGGTTTACAGGCATGGAAACTGAGCCCTAGGGACTTTTAATGGTTTCTGCAAGGTCAAACAGCAAGGATCAGAGTCCGGATTTGTACCCCAGTCCTCTGACATCAGAGCCAAGGTTCTTTCCACTGTACCACACTGCCTCCTAGTTCTTGAATTGGCCTGGTTGACAATGCCTGTAGTGTCTTCAAATTGCCCCTGAGACATTGAAAGGCAAATATAAACGGACTTTGACCAGACCAGCTTCTCTGCCTGTCCCCAATAAATCATCTGAAATTAAGAGCATTCCTTGCTTACTTCCATTTTGAACCGAAGCATGCGGGCATGCTGGAGGGCAAATACAGGGCTATGGGGGTTGAATGTGAGAGCTGACTCACAGCAAAGTGGAGGCCATGAACCATTCTGCATTAAGATGCCACTTCTATTATGAGAAAGAGTAAGCAAGTTCTACCCTGAGACTGTCTGTCTTAGATTGTTGTTTTAAATAAATAATTCCTTGCTCAGTGCTTCTGTCTCCCTTGTCTCGTTAGAGTTGCAGAGGGGAAGCTGAAATGGCAAAGTTGTACCACCAGATTACCCTCAGGAGCCATCTTAATATTTGACTTGCAACCTCTGATTAATCCTGCATAGGTAATATTTTTATGGCAAGGAGAAATAGCCAATTGCTGATCATTTGGGGAAAGTCAAAGACAACTACAGACACAGAGAACCAGAAAAGTTTATCAACCAATTTTGATGTGAATGGTTGAAATGTAGGAAATCCTGAACTCTTCCCAAGAGGACAGGGAAGTGCGGGGTCAGGAAAGGCTGCAAAAATTGGGAAAATATATTTTTCAGGGACCAAGTCCAGGAAGAACATTTCTTCCTAGGAGATCACCCTACCAGTTTCACATTTTAGTCAATGTCATTCTGATGCTTATTTGCATATAAAGCATCTGGAATAAATGAAGCTCATTTGAATCTTCCTTTGTAAAATGTTAGTAGGATTAAAGGATCAGGTAGCTGGTTTCCTTACAAGATTCACCAGAGAGTGAGATGAAATCATTAGGATGGCCACATTGTCTTACATTCCTGAAGGCTGCAAAGGATCCTAGTTTTACTTATCTTCTTCTAGGAGTTTATTAACATGATAGTCTATTAGCCTCCCCTTTGGACTGGTTAGGTTTTGACTTGATACCAACTGAAGAAACACCTGTGACTCTCATTTTCCAGAGGGCTCTCAGCTCCTGTCTTTTGAAGTGTTTACCACAGAGCTGGGGAAGGCATAGATAAGGTGCCCCACTTTCAACACCTGGGCCCTGCCATTGTATTGTTGTTGATGTGAACATACTGTATTTGCCAGGTGTTTGCTTTTTTGCCCACCTTTTGGCAGGAATGGCTCTAAACCACCTCATTTGTAGATATCCAGTGGGTTATTTCAACTTTATTTTCTTTCAAATGACTTTCAGGCTTCTGAAGGCTTCAATATATATCTTAAAGACACCAAGAGAACTAGACTCTGAACTGTCTTAGGATTTTAGCATCTCTCTAATACCTAGTATATTGTACCACCATCAAAATTTCACTATGGTTCATGTGAATAGTAAGAGTGAAATTGGGTTCCCCTTTTATCCTTGCATGTTTACTATGTATGGAATATAAAGGTGAGTGAAAGAAATCAGAAAAGATATAGAGATGCCTCTCTTTCCCTCCTTTTGTGCCATTTGTCTCGTGAATCTCTTAAGAAATAATATGCACGGTTGTAAAAGAGTTTGGCAGTCCAATGGTCCTTTGATACATCGATGATTTCAGTAACTCATTGCTTTGCTTTCTCTCAAGGTCATAGGTTTATAAATTTAGAATTGGAAGGCACATTAGAGACCATCAAGTTCAACTCCTTCATTTTACATGTAAGGAAACTGAGATGCAGAGAAAGGAAATGATTATCAAATTTATAAACATTTGAAGCAGGTTTCAAATTCAGACCAGTAAGTTAGTCAAATAGCATCTACTAAGTATCTACTATCTGCCAAGCACTATGCTAAGTGATAAACAATTCTTCAGATCTCCCTGAATCCAAGGCTACTGCTCTATCCACTCTGTTAACTAGCCGTCTTCACAGATAATGGATCTAGAGCTAAAAGGGTTTTAGAGATAATCCTTGGCCAACCAGTCCCTTTATTGTAGAGAAAATAAACTGAGTCTCAAGAAGGCTGAGTTACACGTTTAAGATTATGCAGATTGTAAGCATCAGACGAAGGAATCAAACTCAGAACCTTTGACTCTAGAATTAATACATTTTCCCTCTGTACCATTCTATGTCATTAATGTAGGTCAAATTTCATCAGTGCTTTCTTATTCTGGGAAATTCGTGTCCATATTCTTATAGAAATTTTCCATAGATGGTCTTCTGAAAGTCTTCTGAGCATTCACTCTCTTATGGATACCAGGGCAACAATTAAATGATTAAGCATATACCACCCTGCCTATACATAACTGGTTCACCTCCTTTTCCATTGCTATATTCACTGGTTGTTATCCTTTGTACCACTTCTTGCTTGGGAACCATCAGTGGTAACATGCTGTAGCCTAGTTAAATCCACTATACATCCTGTCATTGTTCTTTAAGTCAACTGCAAATTTGATTCTTCTGCCATCATGGTGTTCCATGATTCATTATCAAATAGCATTATTGGGTGAATGATATCATTAAGGAGATGGGCTTTGGTGATAAGGAATAGCATGGGATTATTGAAAGCATTGTCTAATTACCAAATGCAATCTATTCTAGTCTCCACCTATACAATTCTGGGGACAGCTCTTTATTACCTACCTACACAGGCTATAGACCAACTGAGTGCACTTTCCATCTAACTGACTGTCCATATTCATTCCTCTTCAAGCTCTTTTGATTTCCTAGGTGGATTACTTAAACTCATTTTATCTACTCAATCTGGATATCATGAAAGTAGTACGTCTGAGCTCCATTTAATCAGAAGATCATATAGTCCTATTCAATCTGACGACCATTTATCTGCAAACAGGAGCATTTAGAGGACACTGCTATCAATCTGGAATATGTCCTCCATTTTGATTTTGCTTGGGCTATTTTTCAGGACAGCTGTGAATATTTAATAAGGATATACCTTCATTTCATTGATAATCAAAGGGCATGGAAAAATGTTATTGATTGCATCTAGCAAGGAAGCATATATGATCCAAGCTCATTGAACAGGAACAAATGTTTGCTCTTGTGAGTCAAATATTTCTTTATAATCAATAAATGATAAACATAGTGAATCAGTATTTTCTATATCTTTCAATCAACTGAAAGACTATGGAAATGTAATCTAATGTAGAAAAAAATCTTGTCTGTTCCATTCTCACAATTTCATTAATGGAGATCATCATGATAATAATCATTGGTAATATTTGTATAGCACTTTAAACTATTCAAAGTACCTCTTTTGATAACGTATGCAGTGTACTTTGCAAAGCTTAAAATATTTTATAAATATTAAAAGTTATTTGATTTTGAATGTAAGCATATTGAAGGCAGGGATTATCTTTGCAGTCCTTTCACTTCTCTACACGGTCTAACATTGATTATGATACTGATAATGAGATGTTTGTTGATTGGTTAAATAAGCATAAGAAATTCCCATAAGGACTTTATAGCTCAAAACTTAAATGAAAATATTATATCCTTGGTGTAAACATACATCAATGGGGTTGCTGATTTCTCATCCTGTTTAGTAATTATCTAGATGCTCCTGTAACACTGAGTGTATCCTTATGGGACTTTTAACATTAGGCAAGTACTGGTGGGACATGCAGGTAGTATGCCTATTAACTCTGACTTTCTCTGCATTATAGTCAGGTCAGACACATTTAAAAATAGATTATCTTTGTCTCACATTCTTCCTTATAACCAAAATTTTAGTATTTAATTTTAGTATTTTCCTTTTGCTCCAATAAATGACTGAATTTACTATATTCAGGTAGATGCCTTAAAAATTGATAAACAAAAAATTTGGGGTTACCTGTTTCTTGTCAAAAGGGTCAGTTTAATTTTTTTGCAATGTTAAGATTTTACAGTGTGAATTTCTGACTCTTCTGGAAATAATATATTGATGATATAGAGCTATGGAGCTTTGGTGTAGTGTTTAAGCCTTTTCCTTCTTTTTCTTCATCCTTAGAAATTTTAGAGGATTAAAAATATGGGAATGTGAGCTTACTATTAAAGATGTCTTCCTGGTTGCCTTTTCTGGAATAATAATACCACCTAATGAAATTTTTCATTTGGGGGCATCTTCCTGTTGTCTGTCTCCATTTAAAGAATCTCACTACTGCCACTTTTGCAAAGACCCAATCACAAATTTAGGGCTGGAAGGGACCTTAGAGGTGGCCCATATAACCTTTACAAAGGGGAAATTTATGTTTGGAGAATTGAAGTGACTTTTTTAAAGTCATAAAAGCAGTAAGCATAGAGTTAGGGTTTGAACACAGGCAGGAAAGAAAGGAAGGAAAAAGAAAGGAAAGGAAAGGAGAGGAGAGGAGAGGAGAGGAGAGCAAAGGAAAGGAAAGGAAAGGAAAGGGAAGGGAAGGGAAGGGAAGGAAAGGAAAGGAAAGGAAAGGAAAGGAAAGGAAAGGAAAGGAAAGGAAAGGAAAGGAAAGGAAAGGAAAGGAAAGGAAAGGAAAGGAAAGGAAGAAGGGAGGGAAGGAAGAGAGGGAAGAAGGAAAGAAGGAAGGGAGGAAGGGAGGGAAAGAAAAAAAGGAGGTAGGGAGGGAGGAAGGAAGGGAAAGAAGAATTAACAAGATTAATGTTTCCCATATCACCATGATACATCTCTGTTTGGTGTTTCTAGAATTTACTAGTGACTTTAAAATCATGTCACTTCTAGCATGAATTTCCTTTGTATAAGCTTGAATGGGTCTAGCTACTTTTTCTGACTTTCTTGGCCATACTAATGCCAGCTGATCGATTCAGTTTCACATCTATTTGTTGTTCTTTTGATTTTAACTAGAAATGCTCTTGGGATGATCTGTTGGTCTCATGCCAAGTTTTCAGCAGGCTCATTTTCCCCATCACTGCTCTGGGGCTTTTCGTGAGGTAAGATTGCTTATAATCCTTTGTTACCAGCAACCATGACATTTTGTAAATGAGTAGAACAGTTCAATGAATACTAGTAAAAGAGAAAAGTTGCCTTCTTGGCATTGCACACATATCTGCTACAGAGAAAATACTTCAAGGACATATAATTTCATCAGAATTACTATAATGATCACAACTTCCTCTACCTCAATAGCTGATATTTAATGGTTGTTGTGAGATCCTTGTGAGAAGGGACTTTTTGTTTGCATTTCTTTGTACACCACTGTTTATCACAATGCTTAGCACATAGCATGGGCTTAGTAAATTTTAGTTGAGTGATTTGGTACATCTATCAAAGTCATGAACTTCTCAAAACTTAGTTATGATGATCTTCAGACAACAAACGTATTATCCATCATGACTCCCATGTTCGAGGCCTTCGTCATTTCAAAAGGCCCAACAGAGCTTATATTCCATTACCATAGCCTTCCAGAACCCAAGATCAAACTGAATCATAATGAATCCCCCAAAACGATGATAGACTTATTAATTTAGAGTGATAAAAGAGATTAGAGGAAGGAAAAAGGAAAGGATAGAAAGGAAGGAAGGAGGGAAGGCTGAGAGAAAGGAAAGAAAGGAGAAAGGGAGGAAGTGAGGAAAGGAGGTCTAGTCCATCCAACCACATTTTACAGATGAGCAAACTGAGGCCATAGAATAACGTGTCTTGCCTGATATCATACAGGTAGTAAGCACCAAAGGTAGAATTCAAACCCAAGGCTCTAGAGTCAGGGTTCTTTTTGCTGCCTCTGTTCAAAAGAGACCTAGAAAATCAATCAGCAAAGAACATCGTATGAACAGGGTAAAGTATTTAGCAATTTCATTCATTGCATCCATGTTTACACTTATATTCCCAAAGCTAATTGCTTAAGAAAATATTCTGCCTTTATCATAGCCTTTAGTAAATGAAACTGCACTTGCATTTTGCAAGTATGTCTGGATTTTACATTTCTTACACCAGGGAACACCTCTCTCATGTAACTAACTAATGAAGTTGTTACCTAAAGAAATAAATAATTATCCTTGTAAATAAATGCTTCAAACAAAGCATAATGTAAAGGAAAAAAAACACATTTACCCTCTAAAGTTGTGGTTGACACTGACCTCTCCCCTCAAATCACTTCCATTGAACACTTTCAAATTTGTTGATTTTCTGTACACTGGCTCTGGTTGTGTCCTCCTGAGCAGAGATCACTGGGAAATTAGAACCATGCCTTCTAATACTTCTGTCTTCCATGGCTTTGGCATCACATTGATGGGCAGGAGCACTTAATTCACCTCTTTGGACCCCAGCTTACTCATTAGTAATGGGAGTGATTATACCTGCCCCTAGGGTTATTATGAGACTCAAATGAGACAGTGTGTACAAAACATATGGCAAACCTGAAAATAGGTATGATTATCAGGTGTTCTTGTTACCATTTTAGGTTCAAATAAGACACATTCAATGGGTAGAGTTTTTAACCGAGTGGATCATGAGTTCCTTGAGGACAAAGATTTTTCTCATTCTTTGTGTTTAAATTCCCTGAGCCAGGGAGGGAGTGTGAGGGGTAGGATATAGATCTTAGGATTCAGGGATAGGAAAACTTGAGTTCAAATCCTTCCTGAGATACATGCTACTGTGTATGTTGTTCTAGGGAATATCACCTTATTTCTCAGTGACTCAGGAAGCTCTCAAGGACTATAAATTGCAAGGATGCTACAGATGTACATTTGCAGATTAAGCTTTCTCACCACTTCAATGAAATAACATGTTTGGACAAACACCAACAATAAAAATGTCCCTGGCATCTAATGTGCTACTTAGCATATAGTAGATGTCTAACAAATGTTTGCTGAATTGAATTGTGAAATGTTGCAACCTTCAGATTATCAAATAGCTAAGTAAGAAATGTGAGTATTACAGGCTCACATTTATACAACGCTCTTAGGTTTGCAGTGAACTTGAAATATGATATTTCATTTATCCCTCGAAACAACCCTGTAAAGTTGGTGCTACGTATTATCTATCCCCTTTTGCAGATGAAGAAACTGAGACTAAGAGAATTTAAGTGAGAGTCAGAATAGTACATGTCTGAGCCAGGATTTGAACTGAGATGTTTCTGATTCCAAGTCTGACACTCTAACACCCTACCACCTCCCTGATTACAAGTATTCAATAAACTTACTCATAGCTTTCTCTTCTCCAAAGATGGTCTGCCCTTGTAAATAAATGCATGAAAAGCTGAAAATAAAATCGAGGCTGACACCTAATACAAGGCAGAAATGTTAATATGATAGAAAGTTTGGCTTTGCATCCTCGCCCTGCAACTTTGGATATGTCAGTTTCATTCCTCTTGGTTTCAGGTTCATGATAAATAGCCACAGAAGTTAGGGCCCCTACTTGTCCTGTGATTCTAAGATTTATTTTTTAATTGCAGAGGAGAGAATGATGATGTGAATGAAGAGGTGACCTAGAAATTCAGAGAAGGTAGCCCTAGAGGGGACTGTGGAGATTACTTGATCCATTCTTTCCTTCTACTAACCGTGGATTTGAAGCCTAGGAGCATTAAGCCATTTGCCAAAGGTCACACACCTAATAAAAACACTCAGGACTTGAACCTACCTATTACAAATCCAGTGATGTTCCTAATATACCACATTGGCTCTTTCCACTCTTGGCTCTTTCTACTAACCAGATGACTTTGTTCAAGCCTAATCTCTCCAGATATTAGTTTTACTTCTAGAATTTCCTAGAAGTAGCTGTAGCATTTATTATTTTAGTGGGGTTCTCTTCTTTTTTTAAAAGCATTCTTCTCCTTATTGGCTTTTTGAACCTCTTTTGCCAATTGAGTTAGCCTATTTTTCAAGGTGTTATTTTCTTCAGAATTTTTTTGGGTCTCCTTTAGCAGGGTGCTGACCTGCTGTTCATGCTTTTCTTGCATCTCTCTCATTTCTCTTCCCAGTTTTTCCTCCACCTCTCTAACTTGACTTTCAAAATCCTTTTTGAGCTCTTCCATGGCCTGAGCCCACAGAATATTTAGTCTGGATGTTTGGGATACAGAAGCCTTGACTTCTATGTCTTTCCCTGATGGTAAACATTGTTCTTTCTCATCCAAAAGGATGGGAGGACATATCTGTTCACCAAGAAAGTAACCTTCTACAGTCTTATTTTTTTTCCCTTTTTTGGGGCATTTCCCCAACCCGTTACTTGACTTTTGGGTCCTTTGTCAAGAGTAGGGTATCCTCTGGGAATCTGTGAGATCTCAGTTCCTCTAAGGTGGCACAATCAAGCATGTACTGGTCTGGATGCAGAGAGGAATTTTTATGCCCAGAATCTTATCAGATACCTCTCCTCAGCCACTTGGCCTCCAGTTCCCAAGTTGGCACTGGGGCCTGATTTTCAGAGAAGCTGGATGGGCAGGGCTACCATTCAGGGTGAGACAAAGACCAGGTAGGCCAGGGCCTCCACCCAGAGTGGAGGCAAGACTCAGTTCTTCAATGCTTCCAGGGGTTTTTACGCTCCAACAATGGAGCAGTACGACTGCTGTGCAGCTTCTGTGATCTCTGCCTGCTGCTGGAGCTACGGAAAAGCCCTTCTCCCTTCCTGGCCTGCTGATTAAACCCCGTCACTGCCCTTTGGCACCTGTGAGCTGAGGGATCTGAGGCCCCACTACTGAGATTGGAGATTCAGCCCCCGCAGTGTCCCCCTCCCAGAGTCTCGCACCACGCTGCTCTGCCAAGCCTGGGCTGGGCTCTGCGCTTGGCATGTCCGGCACAACCAACATTTCCGTGGGCCTTTCAGGTCACCCTGGGCTGGAAATCTCCTCCACTCTGTTGTTCTCCATGTCTGCTGCTCCAGAATTTCTTGAAAGTCCCTCTCTACAGGTATTTTATGGGCTGTGGGGAGGACCCTGCGTAAGTGTGTCTTTCTAGCCCACCATCTTGGCTCCACCCCATGAGGTCCTTTTCTGATAGCTTATCTGAAATAGAGAAGACTAAATTCTTGAAGGTTTTACCACCAGAGTGTAAACCTTGGAAGTTCCTAGCAAAAGGAAAGGTTTTAACGTTGGTTAGTGAGGTGATGATATCTATCACCTGCAGAATCATCTACTGAAGTTCCAGAGATTCCTCGCCATGTTGAAATGAGTTTGATTAGTCACAAGGACTCTGAAATATCATGTACTATAATATATAGAGGGATTCTTCTCTCTGTCTCTCTGTTTCTGTCTCTCTCTGTCTCTCTGTGTCTCTGTCTCTCTCTCTCTTCCTCTTTTTACTCTCCTCTTTTTCTCTCCCTCTCCTCTTTCTCATTCTCTCTCCTCTCTTTTTTTGTCTTCTCTTCTCCATATTTTAAATGGATTTAAAAATAATCTCTTTGAATATCAGCATTTAGCAAGCTAATTAAGGGTTAATTCATGACTAAAACCACTATCTTTCCCATGGTTTTTACAGGGACTGATTCACAGAAATCAGGCCTTGGAAAATGAATGGACTAGTACAAGCTATTTTCAAAGTAGCCAATTGACTAATTCCAGCTGCTCTTTTCTTAGTGTTGCTGAATGTGCCTAGAACTCACTCTAGCCCAAGCCCAATTCTTTTGGTGGCTCTAACAATGTCTGTCTTCTCTTCCTTTCACAAATGAATCTCTGGGGCATATGCTAGAGAGGAAAAGGTAAATAGAAGACCACAACATAAATAGGAATTGGCTTTCTTTGCCATTTAAAAATTAGCTATTAAAATGGGTCTGTCTTCATCATAAGGTCCTGTCATTGGTGTGAACCACAAGATTAAAATGATCAGGTGAATTTATTTTCATATATTAAAAAATATTGTTAAATATAAATTTATGATGGCTTTTATTTAAAAAAAATTAAAAATGTATTCTAAAACTTTCTGTTGAAAATTCCCAGGGAATATACACAGCAATCTGAAATATGATTTCATTTTGTCTGTTTCCAAATTGAAAGATTTTCCTTCACTAAATTCCAACCAAAACAAAAAAGAAGAATATCTTTTTGATCTTTGCAGTTTGAATTATTCTCTTTTTTTCTTTCTTTTTGAGAAGAACAGATGATTTCTGTTAAACCCGGAATCTAAAAATGAGAAAATGGAGCTGAATTCTACATAAGCTTTGTCATTGAGTCTCAGTTTTCTCATTTGTAAAATGGGGATAATGATGGCAACTACTTCATAGAATTGTTTTGAGGATCAAAGGAGACAATTCAAAAAAGGCACTTTAGTTATTTTAAGTCATCATATATACATAAGTCCCTTACTATGACTACCTTTCCAAGTAGGAAGTAGAAGGCAGAAAAGAAACAAAGCGTTAAGAGAAGGCCAAGTTAGCTAAGAAGAAATTATTCTTTTTTTCCCTAAATATTAATTTTCTAAATGGAGTGTAGCATCTGGGGCTAAGTATCTCCTACTGCAAAGATAATAGATGTAAAAAGCCAAGAATATGAAGGAAAGAGAGGGGAAAAGCTAAATGAGGGGGGTTTGTTGGTCACCAGGCAAAAGTTTCTTTTCTAAAATAGATGGAAAAAAATACTTGTGGGGCTTTAAGCTAAAATAAAATAAAAGTGTTACCTCATCCTCTGTGAAGAAGAGATAGCCAAAGATTTCAGCTAAGCTGGAATCTGGAAGCAGCAGAGATGAAAGCTAAGTAGCATCCACTGACGACTATAGGGGAACGTGTCTAGCAGAGCACTATCTCTGGAGCATCTCTGATGGAGATTATGGTAGAGCAGAGTTCTGTGGACACTGTATCTGTCTGAGCAGCAGCCAGAGGAAAGTTGGAGCAGTCCTCATGACAGAGAACACTAGGATGACATTAGCAAGCATCAGCAGCTTCATCATTGGAGTCATGAATTACCTGCCCATGGCCATGTTCTGCTTTTGTGATCCCCTCTTAGTACAGCCTGGTCACACATTGCCTGTGTTTGTGCCTCTCAACATGGGTTTCTTACATATATCCACTCTTTCTTCTGATGCAGTTTGCATTTTTTGAGTGAATCACCTCCAGCTTGTGGATGAAATGTTTTGTTGCTACTTTTCTAATTAAAACATTTAACTAAAAGCTTTCACATGGAATTAATTGTGACTTTTAGTCAATTCAAGGTAAACTGATTGATGGGTGTTCATGAATTATGTTTTAATAGATCTGGAATCATGGACAACTTTGTATCTGGATAGCTGTTCCCTAGAGGATCCATTTTGGGAGTTGAGAAATATCTCAGGTACTAGAAAGGAAGAAAGAGAGGAAAGAAGGAAGGAAGGAAGGAAGGAAGGAAGGAAGGAAGGAAGGAAGGAAGGAAGGAAGGAAGGAAGGAAGGAAGGAAGGAAGGAAGGAAGGGTGAATTTTGTAGTTCACAACAAGAAGATTTAGATTATAAATTTTCATGAGAAATGTCATAATATTAGATTTACATGTACTACCACATAGTGGCTGAAAACTCCCCATGGTTTGCATCATTTAGGTCTCCTGTGATTCTGCCAGTGGATGGGCCTTTTGAAGAAGTAAATCTCACAGTCTTAGAGGACATTTTACCCTCCTTTAAACTACAAATAACAACAATTCTTAATCACACCTTAGATGAGACTTGTAGCAGGAAGGAACAGCAAAATGTTCACAATTTCCAAGACTATAAGATACAGACTTTTTGATTAAAAAGTAAACTTAAAAATTCTTTTTGAAAGGTTTCTTATGAACCTACTAAGAATTCACTTAGCTCAGGCAATCCCTGTAGATGCGAGAATTACTTGGTGGCCCCTAATGTAATCGCCTTGAACACCTTCAGTTTTCATCTGCAGTTATCGAATATATTTAAATATTTGGCAATAAAATTAAAATATGAAAACCAATATAGCAATTGCCCCCAAACACATAGTTTTCCAAGGAGATTTCTGTGATTCACAGGGAAATCTGCAGAGACATTTTTTTTTGTCATTTAAATAAAAAGACTGAATTTCTGGCTTTTTTTTAAATCAAATTGAACCAAGGGTAAAATAAAGTAAAATAAATAATACAAATTGTATTTTTTTTCCAGAAAGAAGGAGGAGAGGCAAGCAAAGTTGAACTGCAGGCTGTACCTCACTTTAAACCACCACAGTGTATGGAATAGATAAAATGTATATTCCTAAGTCCAGCATATTAGACTGTGACTATGCATATTATAAAACCGTATACAAGAGGATTTCTTTATTGAGTTGAGATATTTAAAACCTGCTTTGATGTTGCAAGATCTGATTTTAACTTTTCATATTTTTCACATAATACTACATTAAACAAAAAGTCTGAATTAAAAAAAAAAAAACAAAGATGTATTTCCAAATTACTTATTACCATTTGAGGCTAACTTTATTATCTCATGTAAAGAAGTGAAAATGATTACATTTTATTTCTTCCTAATTCAAAAGCTTGGTGCTCCTTGACTGAGTTTGGTGAATAAAAAATACTTAACATGTTACAGCTGCTTGTCAGACAGTCAAGACACTTTTTTTAAGCATTTTCCATGTGCCAGGCACTGTGCTAAATGTTGGACATACAAAGAAATCAAACCCTGCCCTCAAGGAACTCATAGTCTAACAGGGAGACAACATGCAAATAAGTATAGACAAATAAAGTCTGGACAGCATAAATTGAAGATAGTCAATAGAAGCCAGGCAGTAGCAATAAGGCGGGGCATGAGAAATGCTTCTTGTCGAAGGTGGCATTTTAGCTGGGACTTGAAGTAAACCAGAGAAGACAGGAGGCAGAAATAGGAGGAGAATTTCAGGCATGAGAGATAGAAAGCCAGTGGAAATGCAGAAGGTTGGAAGATGGAGAGTCTTTATGGAGGAGCAGCAAAGACACTTGTCATTGGAAATGAACTAGGTTATGAAGAGCTTTGAATAGGAAAAAGGATTTTATTTCTGTTTCTGGAGATGTTGAAGAAATATTTATTGAACAAAGTAGAGGGGATGCTACATGGGATATGGTTAGTCCTGTGCTTTAGGATGATCAATTTGGAAGTTGAATGGAGGAGGGAGTGAAGTAAGGAGAGACTTGAGGCAGAGATACCTTCCCAGCAGTAGTCCAAGTGTGAACTGTTGAGGCCCTACCCCTGAGAGGTTGTAGTATCAGAGAGAAGGGAGTGCATGCAAGAGATATTATGAACTTAAAATTGATAGGGGTTGGAAACAGGTTGCATTGCACACTAAACTCTCTTAAGTTTGTTTGTCAGAGTGTTCAAATTCAACCAAATAGCCAACAACCATTTTTTAAATGGCTAGAATGGGTCAGATAGTACAAATCCCTGGAAATACAATGCAAATGAGAACTTGCATCATGCCTCAAAGAGCTTACACTTTACTTTCTTAGGACAGGAAATGCGTGTGTAGCTGAATGAATTCAATTAAGCAGAAACATTCAACAAACATTTGTAAAGTATCTGTTATGTGAAAGTGTAGTGTCAAGGGTTAGATAAATTAATTGACATTGCTTTATCATGTTCTACTTCCCTCCACTTCCACCCTCATCCTGCATCATCAGTAGTTAGCTTGGTGTCTTACATAGTATAGGAGCTTAATAAATATATCTTAGATTGTTTTGTATGTGTATTATATTCATTTAAATATCTTAAAGTGCTATATTAATTGAAGATCTATTACTATTATTATTAATGTAATCATCATGACCTTCCAAAATCTATCATTGTGTCTTTGTTTCTCCTTTAGGTATTTGTTGACTTTTTTTTCCTTCTATTTATATTTCTTCATCACATAACCAGTGTTGTGAAAGATCAGAGGAATTAGCATATGTAGATCTTGATTCAAATTCCAGCTTTTCCATTTCTGTGACCTTCAAAAAATCAACTATTCTCTGAGACTCAGTTTCCTCATTTGTAAGATTCCAGGGAGGGACTAGATGATGTCTGACATCCTTTTCTATGTTTAATCCTATGATAAGATTCCTTAAAGTTACTCCTACCAAAGAAAGCTGGTAAACAATTTTCTATAACCAATGTTTCTGATAAAGGCCTCATTTCTAAAATATATAGACAACTGAGTCAAATTTATAAGAATACAAGTGGTTTCCCAATTGATAAATTGTCAAAAGATATGAACAAGCAGTTTACATATGAAAAAATAAAGCTATTTTTAGTTATATAAAAATGCTTTGTGTCACTATTGATTAGAGAAATGAAAATTAAAACAACTCCAAGGTACCACCTCACACTTATTGGATTAACTAACATCAAAAGACAAGAAAATTATAAATGTTGGAGAAGATATGGGGAAATTGGAGCACTAATGTGTTGTTGGTGGAGTTGTGAGTTCATCCAACCATTCTAGATAACAATTTGAAATTATGCCCAAAGGGCTATAAAACTAGGCATACCCTTTAATTCAGCAACACCACTAATAGGTCTGTATCCCAAAGAGATCATAAAAAAGGGAAAAGGACCCACATGTACAAAAATATTTATAGCAGCTTTTCTTGTTGTGGTGAAGAATTGAAAATTGAGTTGGGGAATGGCTATAAGAAATGACGAGCACGCAGATTTTAGAAAAACCTGGAAAGACTTGTGTAAACTGATGCTGAGTGAAATCAGCAGAACCAGGAGAACATAATACATAATTCATAGCAACACTGTGTGATGACCAACTATGAAAGACTTAGCTCTTCCCAGCAATACAGTGACCCAAGATGATTCCAAAAAATTTTTGATGGAAAATGCTATCCATAGCCAGAGAAAGAGCTATGGAGTCTGAATGCAGATCAAAGCATACTAATTTCTCTTTTTGTTTTTTCTTCCTTCTGCTTCTGTTCTGACTCTTCTTTCACAACATGACTAATATGGAAATAAGTTTAATGTGAATGTACATATATAGTCTATATCAAATTGCATGCTGCCTTGGAAAGGAGAGTGGAGAGGGAGGGAGAAAAAATTGGAACTAAACATCTTATAAAAGTCAGTGTTGAAAACTAAAATAAACAAATGGTTTAATGAATGGATGGATGAATGAGTAAGTAAATAGACAGACAGATGGACAAATGGACAGACAGACGGACAGAAAGATAGATAGATAGATAGATAGATAGATAGATAGATAGATAGATAGATAGATAGATAGGTAGGTAGGTAGACAGATAGATGATAGACAGATAGATAGATAGATGACAGATAGATAGATGACAGATAGATAGATAGATAGATAGATAGATAGATAGATAGATAGATAGATAAAGTTACGCTTCCTTTCTCCTTGAAGCCAGTGTCTGGTCCGAACTGTGGTAGAAGGGTAAGTGTGCTTGAGCTGAAAGCATCAGACTTGGGTCTGAATCCAAGGAATCCACTTCACCTGTCTAGACTCCATTGGTCTTTAAAGTAAAGGAGTTGAGCTCAGTGTCCCTTGAAGGTCCTGTCCAGCTCTAACTTCATGATGCTATGATCTTCCTTTTTAACTCTTGATATACAAGTGATTTATGATTAATATATACTATATAACAAAACACTGACTCTAAAGTGCTCTATAAATATTAGATGTTATTTAAATCCTATTGTCTTTGGTCCTGCAGAGAGAGCATTGACTCTAAAGTCAAAGGAAGAAGGTTCTAATTTCTCTTTTGATATAACAAGTGAAATTGAGTAAATCACAACATTCCCTTGGCTTCATCTGTGAACTGGGGGGAACCTCTAAGATCCCTTCCATCTCTAGGGTAATGATCTTAGGATTCCCTACTCAATTCCTAGAATAGAAATCACTTATTATAAAGACATCCTTTATGAATGGATGTCTTTTACCTGAAAGGTATAGTGGAGGCCCTAAGGAGCTGATCAATGAAGAAGCACTATTAAGTATCTATCATAGCCAAGGAACTTCCCTAGGTGCTGGCATACAAAAGTGACACTGTCTCCGCCCTCAATAAAATTTTACTCAACTGAGGAGAGACTAATCCCATTGCAAAAAAATGCAAACAACTCAGATCCAACAATTTCTTTATTTTCCTTATGAAATAATTAAAAGAGAGTTTTTTCCTTAAAATGGGGGAAAGAAATAAAATAGAGAAAAAACAATTCCGATAATAAAAATATCCACCTCCTTCTATTGTCTGGAAAGAGGGTGCCAGCAGTTCAAAATGACCATTTTAGCTGAAGTTGTGAGAGGCACCATTTTCTGTCTATATTCTGGTTTCTTCCTATGATGCTTATTTTCATTAACACACACACACACGCACACACACAACCAGCAGAAAGGGAGGGGGAAGAGCCCTTATCCTCCCAGTAATGATGAATAGACTTGATTGGGCTCTCACACAGAGGCAGGTGATGGCTGCTCCATCTATTTCAGGGCTAAACTTTAGGCTGGCCACAGGTGTTTTTCCTTTTTAGACTCAGTCACCCTGCAGTCATTAAGTTTGCCTGAGACAGCAGACTGTTTCAGTGACACCCAAAGTGGAGGGGAGGGGGAGTTGGGGATACACAATCCAGCTGAAGTTTTAAGAAGGAAATGCAATCATCTGAATGAATGTCAAAAGAATGCATCTTGCTTTCCTCTAGACAAATTGTTCCCATGGGTGAGCTCTTGAAGTTAAATCAAAAGTGTTTATCACTTAGAAATAATTTAATCCAATTCTTCCCTATCCCACCTCCGTTTTCCATAGGGGAAACTGAGGCCAGAGGAGTGAAATGACTTACACCAGTCATCATTGGTAAAGCTGGGATTCAAACCCCAGCCTTTGACTGAATTTAGTGCTCTTTTGGACATGATATGCTATTATTAGAGATTATCACCATCATCATGATAAGAACTCTACCTTAGACCCTGGCAATTATACCTTAACCCTTAGCAATCACCTCCTCCTTTCCTGAAATCTGTCCCAGAAGGAATTCATGTGACCTTGAAAATGCTTAAGGTGTCTTCCTTAGAAACTGACTTTGAAAAAAATATTAGGATCATAGGTATACGGCTGGGATTCTCCTTTTCTTTCTATTATGACTTACTTTACAAGTAAGGAGCATGAAATAAAGTGCTAAGACTGATGCTGACTATGTCTGTCATGTTGTACAATTCACTTAGCCACTCTGAGACTCAGTTTCCTCATGTGTAAAATGAGAGTTGGAGAAATAAATCCCTGAGATCCTTTTCAACTTTAGATCTATGGTTGTATGTATGATTCACTGAAATTTCTGATTGCATGGGATAGGACTGGGTTTGTTTGGGTTTTTTTTTGGTTATTATTAAAATTGAGTTTTGAGAAAATAATGGAAAGCCTTTTGCTTCTGGAGTCTGATGATCTGGTTCAAAGTCTACATCTGACATTTACTACGTAAATGACCTTGAGCAAGTCACTTAAACTCTCTGAAGTCTCAGTTTCCTCATCTGTGGAATGAGACTACACAGGTGGCTGCATTCCCTCCCAGCCTTATATCTATGATCCTAATATTTTTTTCAAAGTAAGTTTCTAAGGAAGACACCTTAAGCATTTTCAAGGTCACATGAATTCCTTCTGGGACAGATTTCAGGAAAGGAGGAGGTGATTGCTAAGGTTTAAGGTATAGTTGCCAGGGTCTAAGGTAGATTTCTTATAAACCTACAAACTTACCACAGCTAACAAATTAAGCAAGGACAAGGTCTTTAACTTCACAAGAAGAGCTCAGTCTCCTTGAAGTATGACTCCATTGATCAAAACGCATATCATTATGCCAAAGTTTGATAGGAGAGCCACATCCTTAGAATCTGCGTAGAGAGGAGAATATTGAACTGTTGAGTCGGAACAGGGGGAGGTGTCCCTGGATATGTAAAAAGAGTAAGAAAGAGATGGCTCTGGGTACAAAGATCAATATTTCTCACCATTTAAGCAGCTATTTGAGCTCAAGCCAACAGGAATCCCCTGATCAGCTGTTTAATACAAATACCACAGATTAATAATAAGGAGCTGCACCTACTCTAGGTCATCTTCTCTTATATGCATCTACCACCATTCCTTAAAGCCCTTTCAGGTAGGCATGAGAACACACACACATGTGCAGAAGTGTAGATATGCCCACATATTTACGGGATCCATTATTTTTCTGATGGACAAACATTGCATTTCATATTGTCTTTAACAATCAACTTCAGTGTGATGGTAATAATCTTTGGCAACAATTCTTATGGGACATTGTCTATCTTTGCCTTGTAGCATCTTGAGTCTTAGGGTCTGTCCTCTGAATAAAGGAGTTTTCTATGCCCTGGACAGTTTGCAGTTTGTCCACTAACCCAGAAAAGGTTGTGTTACCTTACGCAAACAAGAGTAAGATTCCCTGCTTCCACCCCCACCACTCTCTTATAGTGCTTTTAGCACTATTAGGGCACATTAACACCAGATAAAACAATTACGCTATTATCTTATACTGATACTGATGACACTTTACCCACTGCATAGTAACATTATGCTAGATGTTATTCTGCTACTTTCCCCCCTTCCCTACTTTCTGTTCTTTATCGTTTTTCTTCTTTCTCTTCTCCTTTCTCTTCTACTCTCCCATCTTTCCCTTCTTTCTCCCTCCTCATTTTTCAGTCTCCTTCAGAGTTTTGTTGGGGGCCTAGTCTTTGGAATTTGATAATTTTTTAAAAAGCAATATCTCAAAAACTTTAATTTTGATACACACAAAGCAAATATATTTTATTAAATTTCTACTTTAAAAAATTTTGAAGTAAAGTGGAGGAAAGAGGTAAAATTAAATTGTCTTTATTGAACACAAAGCATCAAAGGTACACAAGGCAGGAAACCACTGACACTTCAAAAACAAAACTTTTGGATACCTCTTTGTATAGGTGTCCCCGTTACCCAGTGTTATGATTTAAATGAACAGGGGTATTATCAGAGGTTATGAAGTTTTTAATTTAACCCTCTCCAAGGAGATTGTGGAAGTACTTTTAGTAGTTCTAACTGGGCCTTGGCTTAAGTTAGCAGATGTTACTTTCTGATTTCGAATCAGAAAAAAAGAAATGAAAAAAGATGACATCATGTTTCAAAGCATAGACAACAAAGAGATCTTCAGGTAGGTGGATGGCCATCTATTAGGTAAACTATATAGAGAGAATTAGTTGGTTGGTTGTTGTCCTTCATCTTCAAAGAGGACCAAAATGACATCACCATGATAAAGGGAAATTTCCAGTGTGTCCGACTGTGACTGATCAGACCAATACAAGCTCTACCACAGGTTGGGCACAGATAATCTGTTTGAATGTTTAAGGTGGCTATCACAAATTTGTGCATCCTATATTTACTTCGTGCTGTCTCAATTTTGCTTTGTTCAAAGGGCACAGCACCCTTTCTGAGGTGGGCATGCCTTGCTTAGTGATCCTGTGCCAGTATCTCCCATGTTGCATAGTCAAATCCAAAGTTCTTGAGAGAGACCTTGAGACTGTCCAGAACTTGGGCAAACATGCCATCATGAAACTGATGTACAATATTGATGAACTTCTCTAGGCAACCAAATTTTGACATAATTTTCCATAAGCCCTCATGACTAACAGAGTCAAAGGCCTTGGTCAGATCTAAAAATGTTATATACAGACCTCTGTTCTGATCCTGGCATTTCTCCTGGAGTTGTCAGGCAATAAACATCATACGGACTGCTCCTCGGCCCTTTCTGAAGCCACACTGACTCTCAGGTATATGACCATCTTCCAGGTGAAGGATCAGCCTATTAAGGAGGACTCTAGCAAGAATTTTGTTAGAAGTTATTAAGAGAGAGGCTCCCCTGTGATTGTCACAGGACAATCTGTTCCTTTTACCTTTACAGAAATGGACAACAGAGGCATCTTTGAACTCCTGGGAGATAACCTTCTCTTGCCATATAATCTGGAAAATTTCAGTCAGCTTTTATATGAGCAATGGTACCCCTCCCTTGTAAATTTCAGCTGGAATAGAATCAGCAACAGGTGCTTTGCCACATGAAAGGAGCCTAATGGCCCTCAAAACCTGTTCTTCAGTTGGAAGTTCAGCTAAGCAGGGATTGACTTCAACCTGAGGTAAACAGTCAACAGCCTCATTATTGATTGATGATGGTCTGTTGAGAACGCTATGGAAGTGTTCAATCCATCTCTCTAGGATCATGCCCTTATGACTAATCAGTGTGGTTCCATCAACACTGAGTAGCTGTGATGCACCATAGGTTTTTGGTCCATAAATAACTCAGAGACTCATAAAAGCGTTTTGGATTGTTACTATCAGCATAAAACTGATTTTCATTTGCCTTCTTATTGAGTCAGGAATCCTGCATCTCTCTAAGCTTTGCTTGTACTTTGCTTTTGATGGAATTAAATGCTGCCTTCTTAGAGAGGGATGAACTATCCTGCTGGTAAATCCTGTGGAGTTCTCGTTTTTCATTTAGCAGCTTCTGAATTTTCCCATCATTTTCATCAAACCAGGCTTGGTGTTTGCGAGTGTTATGACCCAGATGAGCAAATGTAGTGCTGTACATCAAATCTCTGGAAGCTGCCCTCTCCCCTTCTGCTTCACTGTTGGCAACTGTGTGTTAGCTCAATTTTCCCTCTAAGTTAGCAACAAACTGTTCACTCTCAGAGAAGAGGTGTAATTTGTTGACATTAAGTCTTCTGGTGGTCATTTTGCCTTGAAGGTGGCACTTTTGATGAATGCAAATATTTAGCTTGGAAAGGATAAGTCTATGATCAGTCCAGCACTCTGCACCACACATTGCCTTTGTCACTTTCACATCTTTTCTGTCTCTTCCCCCTACAATCACATAGTCTATTAGATGTCAATGTTTGTTTTGAGGATGCATCCATAAAGTTTTATTGCATTTAGGTAAACAGAAAACAGTGTTAGTGATGAGGTCAACCAATGTACAAGTCTTCAGCAATAAATGACCATTGATGTTGCCATTTCCAACTCCATTCCTCCCTAGGACTCCCTGCCTAGTCTGGTAGCCTGAGCCTACTCTAGCATTAAAGTCGCCTAGAATTATAAGCCTGTCCTCTTTTGGCCCATTGATGATAAGGGTCTCTAGGTCTTCATAATATTTCTCCTTGACCTCATCAGGGTTTGTCATGGTGGAAGCATAGGCGGTGATGATGGTGGCATGGCGTTTTCCTGTGAGTGACAATCACATTGTCATGAACCTGTCATTCACTGCTTTTGGCAGGTATATCAGCTTGCTGACTAGATTAGTTTTGATTTCAAAACCCATACCAGCTTCACGGTGCTCCCCTTCACTGTACGCACTCTAGAAAAATGTGCATCCAGCTCCAACTACAGTAAGCCTTGTTTCACTCAGGACTGCTATTTGGATGCAATACCTGTTGAGTTCTCTTGCAACAAGAGCAGTTCTTCTTTCAAGTCTATTGGATTTTGTGTTATCTATAAGTGTATGCACGTTCTATGTGCCGATGGTGAGTGGAATCATCTTTGCAGATGCTTTTGTACCTTTTTTGTGTGTTTCAACCACATAGTGGGATTTCCCATCTGTTACAGTAATCAGGCCAGGGTTGCATACACATGCAATGTTTAGGACACCTTTTCTAGCCCCCTTCCTCACACTAGGAGGTGAGTAGTGTGATCCTTAAAAGGTTTCTCAGACACCCAGGCAGTTGCCGAGTCCCACTGCTGCTTCCAGTGAGAAATGACCGTATGGCCTGGGCTGTCTCTGTGCAGGGTTGTGACTACAGCTCCCAGTGTATCCACACCAGCTGTTTCATCACTTGCCTGTCACCACAGGACTTTGAGGCATAATAGTGAAATAATGTGAGTGATGTCTTTTGATTCATGCTTAAATTGGATTTAAGTGAGGCAGAGTTGCACAAAGTCATCATCCTCATTCTCTCCTCCAGAGTCATCATAGTGCAGTAGCAGGACAGAGTCAAAACAGCTGGTGATGGCTCAGCAAGCATTCCACATCAAATGCTTCATTTGCCTTCATGGCCATTGGAGCAAATTGTTCTCATCTGTCCATTCCACCAGAGGATTCTTTACGTGCTTGGGGTAGACACCCCCTAACTCACCAATGGATTTGAAACCCCTTGGTTATCATCAACCTGCCAAAACAGTTTACCTGGGTCTAGCCACTGCACATGCTTCAGCTTCTTGGAGCCACAGGTGAGAGTTAGGTGGAACAGTTGGACACCAGAGGTTGAAAGAGCCCTGAACAGGGCTCAGCAGCCATCACACAAAAGGTCCTGGTCCTGCCTGAACACACCCTACACCCCAGAGAGAATTAGTAGAGGTTAGATTCAATGGTCTCTGATGTCCCTTCCAACCCTGTGATTCTCTAATTAACTAAGGTGAAGTTCTGTTATTTTCTAGTGTGTGTTTTATTGCCAGATCATTTTCATATCCATTGGTGAATTTGTTTCAAATCACTCATTTATTATTATTCTAGAATTATTGCTCTGGTCATGGTTTTTCCCAATGTATTTATGCAGACTAGTTTCTCTAAGAAGGAAGCAGTCTGGGGAATGAATCAGGATGCTGAATGTCTAACATATTCTCACCCATGAGTATTTCTTTCTTGGAAGTCAATGTAAGTCTTCTTACTCTGATAATTGTCATTGGAGATCTGGGAGGAAATGTAGGTTACAGACTGGAAAAGAGGAGCTTAGTAGTAGTAGACTTTCAGGGAAAAAAATATCACTCACAACTTGGAGAAGCTGTGAGGCAGCTAATGATGATTAGGAGACATTGGCTTTGAGTTTTCTCCAAGAAGATGTATAGGACCAGTGGATCAGAGAGATGGGGTATATGGGTCAAGTACACATTTCAATGGGCACATACATTCATTAAATTGTGGGACAATATGGTGAAACCTGCTCTTCATCATTATAGAAACTGAAGATTTGGATAGGTGAAATTGAGAGGAAAAAAAACCCAACCCTTCCAAGGTAGGCAAAATATAGTATAATGTTTTTAAATAGTTATGTATGATAATTAGGGACAAACATACCTCCAGGTTACCCAGAGGAATTTGTGTATATTCAGCATGAATTTGTATTTATGACTGAACTAAAATAAATGACTTCGAATAGGTTGTAAATAGAAATGCAGATGGAAGGAATATAGAGGTAAAGATCAGGTGATTTCAATATCTCTTAATAGAAATTCAGATAAAAAGTTAATACTCCCAACCCTAAGGTTAAAATTGTTAGGAAGAGAATATGGTCTTTGGGAATAAGAAACTCTGTGGTCCTAACAAAAGGAAGACATAACCCCAAATGGATTAAATTGAAATTATCCACTTTAGACAACAAAACTTTGGATAAGAGTAAATTTTGAGAATCCTCGTGGAATGTTTTATGCTTTAAGGCATTTTTTAAACCTATTTCACTGATAAGATTAATCAGATCCATGGTAACAGAGTGTGTGTAGGAGTGGAGAAAGCCATATTTGTTGGCTGAGTTCCATTCAGCTTCAGTGACCCATTTCTGCATCAGAGCAAGTTACCTTAAGTGGATGGTGCTATAGGAGATGGAGGAATAGGGGTGGCTCATGCCTCTTACAAGACCCTCTGTTGGAAAATGAATGAGAGAAAAATGAATGGGCAAGGGCAAGGACTGTCATAAATTTTATGGTCAGTTTTTACCAAAATAATCTCAGGGAAGATGTTTCTGTTTGTATTTGCTTTTGACAATGTTTTTAGTAATGTTCTCCTATTTAAAATATTTAACTTTGGTTAACATCCTCCTTCAATCCCTCACTATGCCATGGAGGAGACCTTAATTATCCAAAGGCTACACCAGTAGGATGTGCAGGGTCTTGCTGAGTTTGCCAAGATGGATAGTACTGGAATAGAATAGACTATGTATCAGCTGTCTAAGGACCTAGCTCAGTTTGGAGGGCTTTGGCACCATGTTGGCCACAAGGGAACAGATTTCTTTTCATGCTCAGCAACGTTTAATGGCTGTCTTCTAAATCAAAAAGAGATGATAATCTGTATTAGTAGAGTAAATACTCACAGCAAAATAATATTGATCTCTGAAGTTTTAAAGCAAAAGTATAAAGTATCTCTAGTATTTTTCAGATGAATGGAAGAACTGACATTTTCTGTGGGTTAATTGGATATTCTTCCCATATTCCTTCCTGAATAGATATCTGATTTGATTGATTGCTTTTCTCAAGTTAAATCTTGGTTGGATATGAATCACAGCCCCAACACTTAATGACCTTGGTCAAATCCTTTAATCTCTCTAGACCTCCATGTCCTCATCTGTAAAATGAAGGGAGGGGCAGACAAGGTAATATCTAAGGTTTCTTCTTGTTCTAAAACCTTTGATCCCATGAACTTATGATCTAAACCTTATATTGAGGGAAAACCATCACTGGAGGCTTTAAGAAGTCAACTCTTTCATTAATCAATTTGGAATAATCCTTCTAGCCATTTGCCAATGTTCAAGCTCTTGTTCTTGCATGGACAATGGTCATATCAGCATGTTTCAACTGTGTAACCTATGAATTTTTCTTTGGGTGCAGCCATCTACAAATGCAAACGGCAGTTGGTCTTTGCTTTCACATGGCGCGGTAGTCTTCAGTTGAACATCTTGTCTGGGATCACCCAAAGCAACATGACCTATTGATCATAATTTTAGCCTTCTCCCTTGCCTCCATTGTAGTGTAGACTACGACATCACTTTCCATCATCTTAGCCTTTTTAATAATGCTGACAGTTCACATTTTCCTCTTCTACTTTTTGAGTATCAAGTTTTTTTTACAGTAGCCTATAAACCACCTCATTAATCAGATAGTGTAAAATCCAATTAGAGACATTAGAATCCAGAAATACAAGTGTTAAGGAATGTATTTCTTGATTGACAAGAAAGCCAAATAGACTCCTCTATTTAAAATCTTAGCAACAATTAGCTGCCTTAGTTTCATTTATTGTGACATAAAAAATCTGGTTTATTGAGAGTGCTATTGAAGAAGATTTCTATGATATGCACCAGGAGAAAAGATCTTCAAACTAAAATGATTGTTTTGCTGTAATAAATTGAACCATATGTACACTATGTTATTCAATCTTTTTTTCTTCAAGGCATAAATTGATATTAAAGAACATTTAAGTCATAACACATGGTTATCCAGGCATGAACGAGGCAATAACCCATATAAGTTGTCAAGGTGAAGCCAAAGCATTTATTAGAGGTTTGTGTTGTTTTTGAAAAGTGCACGGTTGGATAAACATGGATTAGCGCTATTATGCCGCCACGATGACTCAAGTGTGTTTTTACGGTGTCAGTAATTTTTATGTTTAAAAATCACTGGTGCAGTATATTAGCTATAATTTATGTTTATCATCTTGTGTACTCTAATAGGTTTCAACAAACCATTTAACACTTCAGCTTGTGCATATACATTACTTAATAGGTATTTATCTTAAAAAAGAGATACTTAACGGGACTTTCCAAGCTTGCAACTGCATGCTAAGAGAAAATGCTGCAGTGGGTCACATTAACTTTTTTTCCACTGCCCCCTCCACCCCCCTCCATGGTTGGCTGTTAACTTTGAATATCCTGACCACCCCAATTCGTTGTGCCATTGGTCCCCGGGTGGTGCAAGAAGAGACTCATCCCATCAGAATCCTTACCCAGCTAGAAGGACAGAAACATCTCCTAAATGGGCCTAGAGTGTCCGTCACACTGACTAAGTAGGGTGGCCTCCTGATAAAGCCAACGCAGCTGAAACTGCCAATGGAAGGTGTTATGAACAATGAATGTATTGGGGGTGCCCTTTCTGCAGAACAGAGAGCTAAGTATTCTTTAGGAAGCCCTAGCCTGTCTCTCCCTATAGTTTTAGTTCTGGGCATTTTCATTGCTACAATGACTTGACATATTCCTTTTCACAGAATGGCTGAAAATACTCTTAGGTGGTTAGGGGTCTTAGAGAGAGATAGATTGAGAAGGGATAAAAGGGGGGGGTCAAATGGGATACCCTTATCATTTGAGGCTTTCTGCAGCAATATTTGAGCAGGACTTCATTTATCAAGACGCTATTGATTCTCCCAAAGGGTGCTTTGCTTATTGTTTTTGCAGCATTGATGACCTATTTCTCTTTTCAATGGGCTTGGTAGATGAATTACCAGTGTTTAGTACTTTCATAAATGAGATTGATGCTCATTTAGAATTCCCTGTCTTGGTCTTGCTGTGGGGTTTACTTTGATTTTTTTTTTTTTTGAGTTTACATCTCTGAGTTGCTGAAGGGTCTAGAGGAACTATAGAGGGAAGTATTCACGTAACTCCAGTTAGTAATCAAATACGGTAGGACATGCATTTCTCTGGGAAGTCAGTTCAATGAAGGGAGGGATATTTTCTTTGGAATCTTGAAATTATGGACATACTGATCCACTTGGTAATAGATTTTTAGAAAGAGGCTATAAATCCTCTTGACTCGATCAAGCATATCAGTTGGCTGAGTTAGCAAATAGGCAGGATTTATTACTCACTGGAGACAAATCGACCAAGATAGACTGTTTAGTATTGCAAACTACTGGGTATTTTTTTCTTGTAAATCCAATTTATAAGTGTTATTAGAAACTGCCACCTATAGAGATGATTATTTCTCTGTCCACTGACTAGTCTCAAACTGTTCCCTAGACTTTTCTCAAACTTTACTGTTTGTACAAAAAAGCTGGAATTAGATTTAAAAACATCACAATTTTATTTGGGGAATATACTTTCTTTTTGGTGGGTGAATGGAATGTCTAGTTTCTTCTACATAAGGAGAATTAGATGATAAATGTTCATTAAAACATTGAACAGGAGAAATCTTTTTTTTTCCTCCCTGGTCAAATTTCTCACGGCACTTTGCCTGATCTCTCTTTTGCACTTAGAATAATAACTTTAGAATTGCCAGAGATCTCAGAGACAATATATCTAGTCTACCCCTCTTACTTTCCAGATGAGGAAACCAAGGCATAGAAAAGTTAAGTGACACACTCAGTGAGAGGTAGGTAGTTAAATTCAGAGGGAAGCCTTACATCTCTGTCCCTTTTATCACAGTTATTTGTGTATCTGTCCTTCCATCTCTGTAACTGAAAGTAAATCCGTTTTTAAGAGTTCCACCACTATTATCTTTTGTCTTTGTATTTCTATCCCTTAGCCCAATAATAAAAGTTCATTGAGTTGAATTGTAAGTTCATTTAAAGCAGCATCTGTATGTTATCTATTTTTGAGCCAGTGCCAGAAAAAGTGCTTTGGATTTAATAAATATTTATTGAAACGAATATTTGGAGAACCAATAGAAATCTTAGCATCACTATCATTCCATTCTCTTTGTGTCTTTAGGAAATCTACAAGACGTCATTGACTCAAGATTTAGGGTTAGAAGAAACCTTAGAAATGATGTAGACCAAGCCCCTCTCCCTGCCACACTCATTTTATGGATTAAAACATCGAGTTTTCAAGAGGGCAATTGATTAAGCTAATATTTTATGGTAACTAAGTGGCAGAAATGGCATTTGAATACAATTGTGTCTTCTAGCTTCAAACTCATTGCTCTTTTCTACCAATCAATGCTACTCTTTTCACCTACAAGTTTCAGATAGCTTCCAGAAGAATATGGAGAGAATGAGCATTGAGTCACACAAGTGCTGCTCTTTTGATGTGGTACCTCAGTTTCTTCTCCAAATTAATTTCCAGTCTATATATTGATGTTTTCAGCAATAACTCATGTTGGTATCTGGAGATCAACCCTTATTAATAATTACATTCATTGATTATGGAACTTGTTCAAGCCTTTCACTTTACACATGAGAATCTGAGGCTAGGAGCACTTAAATAACTTGCACAGGGTCACTCTGGGAAAAAACAAAAACAAAGACAACAGAGAGGATTCAAACTGAGGCCCTTTGTCTCCAAAGTCAGTGTTCTTCCCAGGAGCTACACTAACTTGTGTTACTGACCAATTCAACCCTATGGGTGAGCTTCTTAGCTTGACTTGGACAGAAGCTCCAGACTACAAGGTCATCTCCAAGATTCCATGGGAAATACCTTGCTTGGAATTCAGTCCCTGACACTGACTAGGTAAGTGACCATGGGCAAGACCCTTGACTTCTCTGAGTTATATTTCACTTAATCTGCTAACTGGCTCTAAGTTTCCAGTGAGATCATGCCTTTAAAGCACCCCAGTACTTCACCAAACCACTTTACTAAACCGCTACCTAAATGTTATTGGGTATTGTTTGGTTTGATTTAGATGGAGAGCCTTTATTGTAATTAACTGCCTTAAAAGAAAACCTGGAACTTTTGATAGAGAGGTTTTTAATCTCAAACACATTACATTTGAAGGAAAATGGATGATGCCACAGAATCACTTGGGGTGGTCCTCCTTTTTTTGAGAAATTACATTTATATTAAATTTTTTCGATCACAGTATTTTTGAAGGGTTCTCTTTAACTCTTTAAACTATGTTTGCACAGTGATTTTGTCCTTATTCATTTTCAAAAATAGTCTGATCTCCCTGGGTGAATTATAAGAAAAAGAAAAAAAAAGAGGAATGTTATTATGAAAGCCAGAGCTGAGTGAAGCTCATATGTCCTAAAAGGATGTGGTGGACTGACTTGTCCAGGCAACCTGCAGGCAAACAGACATCTTCCATGCTAATTCTGCTTCACAGGCACGTTCAACTCTGGTCTCCCATGACTCCTTAAACCTAGTTGGTTAACAATCTGGGCCTGATTTTCTCTCTGCCTGTCTGTCTGTCTGTCTCTCCTCTCTGTCTCACTCTCTGTCTATGTCCATCTCTCTCTCTCCCCTTCTCTATCTTTTTCTCTTTCTCTCTCTCCTCTCTATCTCTCTGTCTCTCTCTGTCTCTCTGCCTCTCTCTCTCTCTCTGTCTCTCTCTCTCCTCTAAATTCAGTTTGCCAATATTCTTGTAGCTATACTATTGTCTAAATCCTAACAAATTATCTTCATGTATACTTGGTGATACCTTGGATCTTCTCTCTTCTAGGTATTTCTCACTTTTTAAAAAAAAATTCCTGTCTCCTTCCCCTTGTTGATAGATTTCTTGGCAGGACAGATACTTGGAACTGATGACTATTTTTTAGCTTAGAAGAGCTTAAGTTTGGGGAAATTGGGTTTCTGATTACTTAACCCGTCCTATGAGTAAGACAGTTGTTTTGAAGAAGGGTAAATAATGTGTTATTTCCTCCAGGCTACACTCTGAACTCTCTCTAGTCTTTCTTTATAAGGCCCCATGAGCCTTCTCACCTTGAAAGCTCATTGTACCTTTATACTTGACATATTGAAGTACCCTTTGCCCCTACCTCTTCTCCTGACGTGTCCTTCCAGAACCACCATTTTTAAGGAAGAGGTCTATGTCAGTCATGTGATCATATTTCTCCAGATCATGTTCTTTATGATCTTAGATTTTCTCTACAACTACTGCCCACCACCCCATTCGGCTCCTTTTCATGTGTTATCTTCCATTACTAGAATGTAGGCTCCTTGAAGACAGTGACTATATTTATATACCCAGGCACAATGCCTGGTACTTAGTAAGTGCTGAATAAATGCTTGCCATCTGGAGGGGGAAAGAAAAAAGGGAAAAAGGAAGAAAGTCTCAATGATAACTTCATTGTGCATTTAAAGGGAATGACAAGTTGTACATAGTAGATTTGCAGTATCATGAGCAATCATATTTTTTTCTATTCTACTGAGTTATGGAAGTGCTTCTGTTATTTCTTGAGTCTAGAATAAAATAAATAATTTTTTAAAATGCATGTTTATTGATATAATTTTATTTGGTTTGAAATAGCGGCTGAGATAGGTAGGGGCAGAACCTGATAATGGAGTGCAGGCATCATGTAAGAGAATTAAAAGCCGATATGTATAAGCTGCTACTAGTGACACAATGTTTAAGTGCACTTAAGACACGCTCCTCCTTTAAAACCTGTCCACCTGTCCTCGTGTGGCCGAAATTAACCTCAGTGATTTATGTCCTATTGCCAAGATAAGAACTTTTAAAAAATACTAGTAGGAATATATATTATTATAATTATTACGTAATTATTACAACTAATTTTATTATATATATTCTATTCAAATACTACCAATGACCTAATGACATCTAGCTGATGTAAAGAGCTTATGAGAATTGAATTTAATATAGGACTTTCTCAATCACTTCAAATACTATATTAAATAAAAGTTGAGAGACAGAGAGAGAGAGAGAGAGAGAGAGGAGGAGGAGGAGGAGGAAGAGGATGGAATGAACTTGAGATCATTTAATCTCTACTCATGATTATTAGAAATAACACATGCATCTTGGACATAAATTGTATTAACAATCATCCTTTAGTTGCTTAACTATATCACAGATAGAAATAAGAAAAAGAGGTTAGAAAGTATCTTTTTTAAAAAAGAAGTCTATGTGGTGTTGTATCAAGGACCATTTTATTGATGCTGAACATTGTCATAGAAATAGCCATTAGAAACAAAGAACAGAAATAAATATTTCAGCGTCTGGACCTGAAGATGCTCTGAGGTAACAAAGACTAGAGCCTATTTACCTGGTGAAGAGGTCTTCAATTGCATCTGAAATACAGAAGTCCTGTTCTGAGCCTTTGTTGCAAAAGCACTAAGCCTTTTTCCTTGACTTCTCTACTTCATAGAATCAGTGATCTTCTGCAAGTACACAGCTCAGTCAGTGCTGCTGCTCATAGCCCACCCATACCTTCTTGACCTGTGCTGCTCATGTCTTCGTCCTCCCATAACCAGAGAATCCACTCTACCGGCTGTAGACCTTCCTCTAGGTCCTGGAACGTTCCTTGGGTACCAGGGCTAGGATTCCAAGCTGTCCATCAGTTATCCCTTACCCTCCCTATGTTAACGGACACCTCTTTTTGTGATTATTCACTTCTGGGATGATATCCTTTACCCCATTATGCCTATAATAAGCTATAGATCCTGAACTTTAAGTCCTTTTCCATTTTGGTTTCTTATGCTTTTGAATCTTTGGAAAGTGCATATTCCATAACGTGCAGGTCATATAATAATAAAAAAAATAAAAATTGCATTTATTTTTTTCCAATAATCATTTTCTCTACATTTTTCAAATTTTTCTAATAGTTAATAATTTTTCTAATAACCACAACTCCAAACTCTAGCTTTTTTTTTTAACTGAATCTTAAATATACCTGAATCTGACAAAATTTAAAGCACGTCAAAGATCAGTGAAAAATGTGGAATTTACCAATTTTGTCATCTCTTTATGTCATGCATTGCATGTTTGTCCTGCCTGGAAGCCAATGAATCACAGAGAAGAAAAAAAAAAATTGAGTTTTATAAAAATAACGTACTTTAGCTATGGCAATGCAGTCTATATTCCTGTCTTCACTTAGTGATAATAAGGTGTTAATGAGTCTGAAGCAGGGGTGGGAACTTGAGGCCTCAAGGCCTGTAGGTCCTCAAGTGCAGCCCTTTGAATCCAAACTTCACAGAACTCAGTCAAAGGGCCACCCCTGAGGACCCAGAAGTTACATGTGGCTGGACTGCTAGGTTTGGTCCCCCATGCCTGGAATACTCACCACCCTCATCTCTACCTTCTGGCTTTCCTGGTTTCCTCCATGTCTCAGGTGAAGTCCCACATTCTGTAAGAAGACATTCCAGTCTTTCTTCATCTTAGTACCTTCCCTCTGGGATCATCTCCAGATTTGTCCTGTCTGTATCTTGTTCACACATCATTGTTTGCATGCCATCTCCCACATTAGACTGAGCTCCATCAGAGCCGGGATTGTTTCTGTTGCTGAAGTCACTGAGGTCTTTGTGTGTGTGTGAGTGTGTGTGTTTGTGTATATGTCCCCAGCATTTACTCTGGGCCTGCAGGTAATCTAACATAAAATCACAGAATTTGTGGTGTAGTTGACTTGAAATAGAGACTCCGATTTTGTCAGTCAGTCAATAAGAATTTATAAAAAGCATGTGCAGCAGGCACTACATTGAGCACTGAGGATGAAACAAGAGGCAAAAGAGCCATGTGTCCCTCAAGGAGGTCACACTCTAATAGAGGAAACAAGAAGTTAACAGATATATACAAAATAAACCATCTACATGACAACAAGAAATAATTAACAAGGAAGGACTAAGAGGGGTTGGGGAAAGCTTCCTGGAGACAGTTGAATTTTATTTTGGATTTGAAGGCATCCAGGAAAGGCAGTAGGAGATCAGCAGGGAGAGCTTTCCAGGCATGGGAGACAGCCAGAGAAAATTCTGGAAGCAGAGAAATGGACTGTCATGTTTGTGGAACAGCAAGGAGGCCAGTGCCACAGATTGAAGGGTGTATGGTGTAGGGTATAAGGTATAAGTAAACTGGGAAGATGGGTGGGAGTTTGGTCATGAAGTATCAAACTGAGGATTTTGTATTTGATCTTGAAGGTGATAGGGAATCACTGGAATTTATTGAGTAGCAGGTCAGGTGGTAAGGACATGATCAGACTCTTAAGAAGATCACTTTGGTGGTTGAGTATAGGATGAATTGGAGTATGGAATGACTTGTGGACTCATCTGTAGGATATTAGTCCAAGATAAGGTAATGGGGGCTTATGCAAGAGTGGTATAAGAGGAGAGAAGGCCTTTTTGAGAGATATTGCAAAGGTAAAATCAACAAGTCTTAGCCACAGATTTGATATAAGAATGACCCCTAGGTTGTGAGCCTGGGGCAATGGGAGGATGGGGATGGTCTTGAAAGCACTGGGGACATTTGAGGCTATGAGGAAAGATGATGAGTTCAGTTTAAATATTACATCAAATTTATTCCCCGCTTTCCCAAGACAAAATCACTTAAAATTTCAGAACTTCAGTTAGCTTATCTGTAAAAAGCAAATAATACACTACCTACTTCATGAGTAGACAGTCTTCACACTTCATTTACTTCACACAATCCAGATAGAATCTAGTCAGACTAACATATAAGTGAAGTAAATTTCTACCTACAAGGCACAACTTTGGGGGTACCAAGAAGGCTCTAAAGTTGAAACAAAGGAAAACAAAAAAAAAAATAGCCAACCCTGAAAATCCAAAATTATTCCCGTACCTGAGAAAGAGTACACTGGATTTCATAATTTTTATTCCTTTGGTTTAAGACTCTATGGGACTTTTGAAATGTAAACATCCTTGACAGAAGTATCATTGAGAATGTCAGATCCTTTTTAAAAAATAAGTTTGCATAAAGGGGAGAATATGACCATCAGGGTAGTCATTGGTTGGATGAGACAGGAAAGAGTCATTACTAATGGGGAAAAAAGGGCAAAAGAGGTAAAGTTAAACAAAGTCATCTGTCATCTAGTTTTGTCCATATTTGTGGTCTCCAAACTTAAGTCCCCCATCCCATTAAAAATTGTAGAAGATCCACCCTTGATATAAGCATGTTAATTTATAAATTATTTAAATATTTTACTGTATTACCATATTTCATGATTTATGAAAATATAAAATGCAGTTTTAAAATAAAGATGAGATTGAAATATTTTAAAACTATATTTATTAATTATAAAAATGCCTTTTTGTTTAAACCAAGATGCAATTAATAACATTTTTTAGTGAGAACAATATGATAGAATATACTTCATCATTTTCAAAAAAAATCTCTTCGTGTACTCCAAGGGTAGGTCAAATGTGTAAAGAGTAATTGTTTGTTAGAAATTAATTATTCTGTTAATTTGATCAATGCAACAGGTCAAGTGGGTACATTTTTTTAGATAATTCAAAAAATAGATGAATACTCCACACAATAATCAGATAGTCAGTCCTAATGGACAGGTAATAATTATAAGTTAATAATAATAGTGTCAGATAATAATAAATTCTAACAGATTTTAAACAGCATTTTCTCTGTGTATAGATATTCCCTATACACAAAGTAAAACTTATACCACCAGATTCCAGGCTATCCTTTCAGGTTCAATGAATGTTATTCTGCCCTTCCCCCACAGTCTTTGACCCAGCCAGGCTTGGTCTTCTCTCTCTGTTCCTCACATGTGACAACCCACTTCCCACTTCTGAGTCTTTGCTGGCCATCATCCGTACCTACAAAAAGGAATTGTTTCTGATTTCAACTCAATAAAAAAAATCTCCAGCATAAATACATTTCTCTTTCTTTACATACATAGTTCTTTTGAATGGATGGTATTTTCCTCTTCATGTCTGGATATGTTCATTGTGTTTTTGCATGAATGTGAAGAACATTTAGAAAACCCATTTAGCTGGATTGCAGAATGCAAGAAGGGGTATGATTTACACTAAGGCTAGAGTGGTAGTTTGGGGCCAGATTATGAAGAGCCTTAAGTATCAGAAATGTTTCTACTTGCTCCTACAGTTAAGAGTGAGCCATTGGGGCTTACTGAGTAGAGAAAAGACATGGTGAGATACGTACTTTGATGATTTGTCACCATAAGGCACATGGGTGTACTGGGAGGGACAAGGCAAGGACACCAGCGAAGATACATAATAGTCTATCCAGGCCAGTAGTGATGACGACATGAACATGACAATGGTGGTTCCATGAGGAAAAAGAAATGGGTGGATATCAAGACATATGGAAATCAAAACAGTAATAATAACAACTGGTACATACTTATACATGTAAGCTAAATGTGATCAGGCAGTCAAGGATCAGTTAGTCATCAATAAGCATTTGTTAAATTTATACGTGCTTTTCTGGGTACTAGGGATACAAATACAATGCATAAAACAGCCACTACTAGTGGGACTTAGACATCAGCCCTAGGTTCAGAAACTTCAACTCCAACTTGATACCAATAGCTTAATATTCCTTGACTCAGTTTGCAAAACTGTAGACTCAAAATCACATCTCAGACATAACTCCTCAAGCCTAACATTTGACGGGTGAATCATAAATATAGAGATTAAGTTTCCTCTGTAAACTTGGTTGGAAAATCAAGGATGAAAGCATTTGTCAAAATGCTGATGTGAACAATCCGTTAAATAAGAGGTCTGCTATTTTGCTGACTTCAAACTGTCTCCAGGCTTTGCCAACCTGTGTTATTATCCACAGAAGGGTGTGGAACATATATGTTACTGAAGGATTTCAGGGAAAGCCCCTCTGGTTGATTGCATTCAATTCAATTGCAATTCACTGGCTCTTGAGTAGAAGGACCCAGATTCAAATCTCACCTCTGTGTGACTTTGGACAAGTCACTGAACCTCCCTGGACTTCACTTTCCCAATTTATAAAATGAGGAGGGTTGACCTAGATGCCCACATCTATCTCTAGGTCTTCACCCCAACCAATTGACTCAACAATCAACTAAAGACTCAGTCACCAAATACTTATTAAGTTTCTACTAGATACTTTCTTTTGCTCTTTAAAGGGGCCATTCCCTGACGAAAGAGCCCTTTTCACTGAATGGGCGTTACCTCCCTCTAAGTGAGTACCTGGAAAGACCTTAGCCTAAAAAGGCCAAGGTCTCCCATTGCATCCTAGGCCATCTCCAGTCATCTTGATGAATATCTCGTCACTGAATCCAGATGACTCAGGAGGAGAAAGTGAGTCTAGTGATGTTGCACAGTCCTCCCTCCCTCAAAACAAAGTCAAGTACAAGTCATGTCATCATTTCTCAGATGTCATGGTCTTCTTCAAAAACGAAAGACAAACACAATCAACCAATCCTGATGCCCAAGCCCAGAACTCTCTTCACTATGCTCACTTACCCCAGTGATCAAGCCAATAACATGATGAGAAAAGACAAGCTGACCAAAAACTGCTAAGAAGTCAGCAATGCTTTTAAACCAGTTCTGTTGTATTAATCACCATGTTTGCTTACATTTGGAAAACAGTAATGCGTATAAATTCACAATATTCAGTCTCTCAAAGGTACGTCCACTTGTTTATTACATTGAGGGATGTTTGCTTATTTCACTTGTGCTAAGGTAAATGTGGAAACCCTTTCTGAATGAATGGATTCATGGAACATTTAAAATAACTTGTTAGATTTTCAGAAGTCCATGGGTCACTATTCAGCAAGCATTGGTCTACTCATAAGTCTGTCTACCGAGTCTGACTTCTAGGAAGACAAACTTGGCAGAAGCTCTTCCCCCTCCTTCCCAACCCAAACCAAAGTCCACGTCTTTCCTTTTTTATTCTGCCCCACCGAGAAGGTGCCACTTCCTTACTCCTAAATTTGTAGAGGACCTTAAATCTACATTTTTGGAATAAAGAAAGTTTGGCAAAAATCAAGCTGGGGACTAGATGAGAAAGAAAACATTGTTGAAAGAATATTAGCTTGAATATTCCAGTTTGAAGACAGATAAATAAAAGAGGGCTAGCTCTTATAGATGCAAAAATAATTCTTGGGTCAGTAAAGGTGTATTAGCAATGAGACAGAGACATCTTTCAACCCAAGACAGTCATTGAAGAAATTTCATTCAAATGAAACTGTTAGAAGAGTGAAAACAAACGCATACAATATAAATATATAATAACATCTTGGGAAAATTTAACATCTCTCCATTTAACATCTGTCATATATAGCTGGAGAAGCTAGATTGATCATTTAAGGAAAGCTGGAGATTTAAAACTGAAGCAGCTGAGTTTGTTTATATCAGCTGCAAAGGGACTACTTTCTCTGGCAGATTGATATTTCACAAATGTGTTGTTTTGATGTTTCATTGAAAACAAGGTGGTTGGAACCATAGGGATTCTTGGGTAGGAATGCATTATATTGTATGCGTGCAGCCAGGCCCTTTACTATTCCTTATTAGTGGCCTTCAGGAGGAATCACAGTACCATATGAAGGCATAACCACTTACTTAGGAGACACTTTTCATAAGAAAGCTATATACACAACTTGTGGGACACCCATAGCAACCACAACATGTTTAGGTCAACTAGTTGGTGCAGTGGGGAGAGTGAAGGTCCTGGAGTAGGAAGTCCTGAGTTCCAATGCAGTCTCAGACACTTTCTCTGTGATCCTGGGTAAATCATTAAAGCTGTTGCCTTAAAACAAAGGTATAGAACCAACCTCCCAGCATTTGTGGAAAGGATCAAATGAGAAAATAATGGTAAGATGCCTGTCATATAATAAGTGCTATGTGAATGCTACTCCTCCATGCAACAAAACCAAACAAAAATCAAGTTAGCTTAAAAAGAGTTAAAAAGTTGGAAGAGGTTGGCAGGCTTTATTTTTTAATTAGTTTTATGTTCCCTTAATAATTGTTTCATTATATTTTGTACATCCATGTAGAGGCCTGATGATCACACTTGGTAAATTTCCAAAACAGCAATAAAATGGGGGAATACCAGTTGAACAATAGTCCTGCATTGAAACACCTGTGGGTTAAAAGAGGCTGCATACAACAGCTCTGAGGGGGAAAAAATTCCTTAGACAAAGAGTTGATTCTGCTCTGCTGGGGTAAGTCTTCAAGTGAGTATGACATAGAATTGGGACACAGTATTAAAAAAAAAGATCAATTGAAAGGAGCTCAGAGGAGAGCAACAAAAATGATAAAAGGTTGGGAAAATAAGGCCTATGAGGAAAGGTTAAGAGAACAGGGAATATTCAGTCAAATCAAAGGAGGCTGAAGGGAGTTATTACTGTCTTCCAATAAGTCAAATGATGTTATAAGGAGGACAAGGATAAATTTTCACTTGAAGTCGATGAGGACAGCTAGAAGTAATGGGCTACGGTAAAAGTAGAGACAATTTAGCTTCAATATTAGGGAAAATGATGCAAAATGAAAAATATATGAAATGGAAAAAGCCAGCATGGGAGAGCTTGGAGATAACGTTTTAAGTGTCCAGACTACATTTGGTGATCATCTCCCAGAGAGGATCTGAAGAGCAGAAGAGCCACTCTTTCTACCTAAAGAGATACATATATTCACTAAGTCAAGAATCATAGAATGTCAGAAGTGAAAGGAATTTTGTTCAAGACACACTTGAAAAACAAGCCCTCTACAACAAATCTGTTAAGCACTCATCTATCTACTTTTGATTGGAAACCTTCTTATGAGGGAAAACACCTTCCTTCTGGAGGCAGCCCATTCCAATTTCAAACAGCTCTAATTATTGGGAAGGTTTTCCTTACATCTGGCCTAAGTCTACCTCTTTATAATACCTTCCCCACTGCTTCCTGACCTACCTTTGGGGTGAAAGAGAACAAGTTTGTATCAGTTTTGGAATTCTTCTCCTTTGGAGATGCTGCTTTCTTTCACTGAAATGCATGTTCCAGGAGAGCAGGGATTCTCACTTTTGTCTTTGTATGTGCAATGCTGAACACAGTATGCACACTTATGCTAGGTACTTGATAAATGCTGGTTGAATAAATGAATTTTAAATCTCCTCTTATGAGGAGAGTTCTTCACATACTCAGAGAAATATATTGTGCTCCTGTCCTCACCCTCCCAATCAACACTTTTCTTACAGATAGAGCGACCACAATTCCTTAAAATGACCATCATATGTCATGCACTGGAGGACTTGACCATCCTGTCTCCTCTTCTCAGAGCATTCTCCATTTTATCGGTCCCTTTTAACATGTGGGGTTCAAACCTGAATGCAGTGACACTCCCATGTGGTCTGATAAATATAAGCCCAGTGGAGCCTCACTTAACACAACCTAAGATTTCCAAGAATTACCAGGTCCTTTGCTAAGTGTTGAAGATATATTGTGGTATACGATTGTGATGGAATACTATAGTGCTCTAAGTAACTATGAGCTCAATGATCTTAAAAAACTATGGATGTACTTGAACGAAACAATGAAAACAAAATGATAAGAACCAAGAAAACATTGTATACAGCAACAGCAATATTTTTTTAAGAAAAACTTTGAGCAATAAGTCATTTTTGACTGTTACAAATACCCAAATAAACTACAAAGGACATGTGAAGGAAGATGTTATCTGCAGCTAGAGAAAGTAATGATAAACAGAAGTATGTATGGAATGATTTTACACATATATGCATATTTATACCTAATGATAGCCATCTCTGTGGGGGGAGGGGAAATTTACACAATAACTTTACTATATATTTAAAAGGAATATCAAGTTGCACATAATAGATTTGTAGTTTCATGTACAATTTTCTTTTTTAAAAATTATACTGTTATGTTTATGCATTCCATGTTATATAGAATAATAAATTATGTTAATTTATGTTTAATTTATTCTATAAATTAAAAATAGAATAATAAAACTTTTAAAAATGATGAAAAATACACACACACAAGCACACACACATACATACACACACACACACACACACACACACACACACACACACACACACACACACACACACACACACACACACCCAGTCCTGGCAAATCAGTAAATGAAAGACAAATAAAGAATTGATGGAGGGTAGCTTTAGAGCCAGGGGTCCTGGAGGCAGCTCAGACCTGTTTATTAGAACTGATTCTTAAATTTCTAGGGACAGCATTAACACCTCAGAAATCATCAGAAGACTACAAATCAGAAATTGAACTATTGTTATGTTGATTATCTAGAGAAAGGTGTCTAAATCACCACCCAAGGGTAATTGATCTCTACAATACTAAAACTAGATTCAAGTATAACCTAAAACTATTTAACAAAAATACAACACAACAAAGATAATGTTAATTTGTGATTTTATAAGTGTAGTCTGGGAGAGATCATTTCTATTTGAGTTTTACACCAGTGTCCCAACTTAAAGAAGTGTTGGAAAAAATGTCAATAACACTACATACATCCTCCCCCTTCCCCTTTAGAACCAGTTGTTACCCTTTTAACAGAACATTTCTCCTTAAAGAGGATAGTAGTAGGATCTATGTGGATTGGGAAAGATCTCATGGAAGTGACACTTAAGCTGCATAATAAAAGAAGCTAGGGAATTTAAAGATCTGAGGGGTTGGTGGGTAGGATATGACATTCCAGACATAGGGACATGGGAAAAACCAAGGCAAAAATTGGGAGAAAGTTGTGTTCAAGCAACAGCAAGGAGGTGAGCGTAGCAAGATCAGAGTTCATGAAGGAGTGCAATGTGTTAAATGACTGGAAAGATGGGAAGGACTTAGGTTTTGAAGAGCTTAGAATGCACAACGAAGGACTTTATATTTGATCCTAGAGGTGACAGTAGACTGGCATGATGCCTTCCTTTCTTGATGGCTGAATCTGTTGATTCAAGGAATATAGATGGTAATGGTGGTAGGAATCTGAGGGGAAAAAATTATAAAGATCATCTAGTTCAATCCTTCCATTTGACAGATGAGGAAACTGAGACTCAGAGAGGTAAAGTCATTTTCTAAGGTGTCACAGCAAGGTTGTGACTCATCTTAGATGAGAATCAACATTTCTTCCTTCTTAATTTATTTTACTTCCCCACTATACTATTCTTAGCTGGTAAATTATGGTATAATGGAGAAATGAAAGAAAATGAGAAAAGAAACCTTTCTCCTTTCTGGAAGGAAGGCTCTGACCATGCAAAGAAAGGACACCAGAAACTAAAGTTTAAAGGACAAAACTTAAAATTTTTTTTTATAGAATTGTAGGTTACATAATTGGAAACGATCCTGGAGAATGTCCAGTCCTGAGGTCTATGAATTTGTGGAGTTTTTAAGGAATATGAATTATTGGCTTCCTTTGTAATGCTCTCTATTTTATGTCATGAACTTAAAAATATTATTTTGAATAGGAATCCATACATTTCACCAGACTGACAAAATGGTGTAACATACAAAAAACTTAGAAATCCTGACTCCAATCCTCTCATTTTATAGATGACAGAGGACCGGGTAGAGGGAAATAATTTGCCCAACATCGCCCAGGTAATAAAAGTCAAAGCCAGGATTCAAGTTCAAGTCCACACACAAAAATACTCCAGGATCCATCACTTTCCCACATTGTCTTTCATAAATGTAGTCTCCCTCTACAATGTGTTCCAATGAAGACTGTACTTAGAATTTTTTGACTTTGAAAAGCAGCAAGAAAAACTGTCTGGGGGAGAAGGGAAGGGTTTCTTTACTTAACAAGTGTTAAACTTAGTCCTGCCTCTCTTCCTGAAGGAGGCTAAAGATCATAAGAGACATTCTAAATGTCAGCCCCTTGGCCAAAGCCCCTTCCACCTCACCTTTGTTATGGCTTGGAGAAGGGGAAGAGATTGTCTTTATGGAAAAAAGGCAGTTAATGTATTATTTTCCTTTTCTCCTATACCTTATAGAATTTAATCATGTGCTTTATGAGCACTGGGTTTCAGAATATTTGGCCCTAACATCCTGAGTTATTACAGCAGTTTGCTTTTTAAGTAATAAAATTATTTTTCTATTTCTTTTCATGATAATTAGTTTAATAATGTTTGACTAGATGATATTATATAACTCAAATCAAAAGTGAACGTGTGAACTTTATAGCACTTGCCTTTGCCTATTAGGACTGTCTTATTTTTAACAAGTGTTGATTAACCCTTTCTAGATGGTGCTATGGATTGGAGAGCTCCTAAATATACAGTGACAACTCTGATAGCCAGCTAAATTCTATTGCTAATGGCCCTTGACTTGCCTAATAAACACCATAGGTCATGTAAATATTTATGTAATCAATTATCTCCACACAAAACAGACGTGATGCTATGTATACCTGAAGGAGCAGTAGGAACGCACGCTGCCTCTGGAGTCAGAGCACCAGGGTGCAAATTCCTACCCTGCCACTTTCTACTACTATGACTTTGGAAAACTCACGTAAATTACCCAAGCCTCAGTTTCTTCAGTTGTAAAATAAGATGGTTGAACTATGAAATGCTTTCTATTTCCAGTTACAGCTTTGTCATCCTATGAAAGTCAGTGTTTTAGTGGAAAGAGCATCCAATACTGTCAGGAGGGACCTGCTTTGAAATCCTGCCTATAATTAGGGGAAGGTCCCTACACATTTTCCCACATCTGTAAGATGAAGAGTTTGTACTAGATAATGTTTGATGTCCCCTTCAAACTTTAGATTAATTATCAATGGAGAAATCTTATGTACGGTACTAGTTTCACAGAGTAATCAAATGAGAGAATGTGCCAATGGGTTGCCAATTTTAAAGCTAAATAAATGGTAGCTGCTCTTATTGTTAGAAGCACCAATTAGGTATCACATATAAAGTTCTTCATAAACCTTAAAGCAAACAATGGCAGCTAATTTTTTAAAAATTGTTCTATGAACTCACCCTATTGTTCTGTGTACTATAATAATTGAAGTGGGGTTTTTGTCTCTGCTTTTCTTTCCTTGGCCAAAGTTAGACAGATTTGTAATTAACTTCCTTAAAGCAATATTCTCTACACTGTTACATTCTGATAAGGAACAGAAACTTACCCTTTTCAAGAACTCTAGGAAAATCCGTTTGGCATTCAATGTCATATCATCTAGCACCATCCCTTCACCTGTCAGTTTGTGTGTTTCTAAGTTCTTATTGTTTCTAGAACAAGGCAATCCATCTCTGAACTCTTCACATTTTGATTGTCTATCATCTATGTCTGGAATTCTCTTCCTCCTTATCTCTGCCTACTGCCTTCCTTGGTTTTATTCAAGATCCAACTAAAATTGCACCTCTACAAGGAAGCCTTTCACAAATGTCTTAATGTTATTACTTTCTCTCTGTTGAGTACTTCCTATTTACTCAGTAGATAGCTTGGAATATATGGGGTGTTTGGGGATGATTAGCATCTCTGGTGTGAGGGGTTGCTGAGCTATAAGGCTGCCCGTTTGTGTTTCACCCAACTCTTACCTGTGACACCAAGAAGTGGTAGCACATCCTGGCAAAACTATCTTGGCAGATGGGCTAACCCAGGTTGAGAGTAACCAAGAGGCCTCAAACCATCGGTGAGGTACGGGGATGTCTAATCAAAGCAGATGGAAACTTTCCCTGGTGGAAGGGATGAATGAAAACAGTTTGTTTGGACAGCCCTGAAGGAGGAAGATGCAGACACTGTGGAGTGCTTCAAACTTGGTCAGACATTGAAGAAACCAAGATGATCCAGTACATGTTGAGCCAGTGCCAGTCATCTTCACTTTTGTCTTGCCAGTCTACTTTGATAAGTCTGGACGCAAAAGTAAGGCTGATGGCTTTGTGTAACTCTACCTCACAAATCCATTGCATGCACAAGTCATGACATTGCCCCATTACATCACTGGTCCTCTTAGAAAATGAAAGACGAATAACAACTGATTGTTTGTAAGTTAGTGTGTTGTTTCTCTCATTAGATTGTTAGCTCCTTGAGGGCAATGACTATCATTTACCTTTTCATTTTATTTCTAGCCCTGAGCACAGTGCCTGGCATATAGGAAACGTTTCATAAATGATTGTTGACTGGAATGACAAGTGAGTTATAACCTGCTCAGGAGACCTGATTGTTAAATTCTCCATATGAGCATTTATGCCTTGAAAAATAGCAAATACTGTAAATCAGGGCTTGATTTACTGTTTTATGGATTGTCTAGATTTAAGAAAATAAAGGAGATTAAACTCAAAAGTGTGTTGTGGGTAGATTTTTTTATGGAGATTTGTTAATCATTTACCAATACTCTACTGGTTTTAGGCATTCCAGAGTTATGATGACTGAAATCTTGCACAATTTATTTTTAAACTCTTAATAATAACACCTGCTTAAGCATAAAGAGTTAGGAGAGGTGAAGCTTTCCCTTTAGTTTACTTTAGAAATTTTTTGCCTGTGTACAATGATTCCACAATCAGAGTTTAGAATATTTTCCAAACAAACACTTAGAACAAGCTATCCTAAGTAAAGAACTATCATCTTTAACAGAGGCAATTCGAACAAACAAGTATTTTCATTTCAGCACTGACAATTATGTAAATGTGTGTGGAACAGCAAAGGGCACCTAATTATGACACCTAATTATATCAATTTATTTATGCACCTCCTTGAACAGCATTGTATTTATCACTCTCCACTTATTCCAAGAGAAGACAAAGGAAGGAAGCACTTCCGGGATGATTACCTCATCATCCAAGTTAGTCTTATCATAGAACCATTTGAATTCCATCATTCCATTCATGTATCCCATAATCCCTCTGAGTTCCCTTCTGACTTGTGATCTCAGATCAGTAAGGGATATGAACGAATGCCTATGTCAGTAGCTGTCAGCCTTGGACGAGTCGACTGATGGGGTGAGTTCTACTTTATCCACATCCAAGAACAAGTCATCAATTTCTTCCCCATTGTGTAAGAAACTCAAAAACATCTGCAATGAAAATAATGCAAAGATTTCCCCAGAGCCCTATTTTTGCTTCTTTGTCAAATCTAAACATTTTGAGAACAGGAATCATTTAATGTTGTCTTTCTTGAATGTTTAACACACTGCCAGGCACCTAATGGTCTTTAATAAGTGAATGTTGATCAGATTATTTAGGTGCTTGACTGACTAGTTGATTACATCAGAATTCACCTGGGATTTTTTCTTTGCTATAGTATAGACACATATAGATGTGTAGTCACATATAGACACATACATACATATATATGCATATAAATATAGATAAATACACATAGTTATAAACATATAGATATAGATGCATATACCTAGATACATATGGATATACATATATGTATATCCATATCTATCTGTATGAATCTGTATCTATATCTATATATCTCTCTATATATAAACAAGGCTACGCCAGAGAGGTCATGGGTGGGACCTCAGTGAATAGATTTATATTTAACACAGGATGTGGTGACATTGGCATTAACCTTTTTTTAAAAAAGGTTAGATATTTCTGTAACATTCTTCATATGGGAATCAGACTGGTAAAAATGAGCTTAGAGTCTTAGAAATGATTTCCTGACAAATGATTAAAAAAAAACCACTGACACAATGCAGGGTAAGAATTTTTATATTAAATTTTTTGAAATTCTGCTCACTTTTCATTATGCCAAATCGTTGAACTTAATTTGCAAATCTCAAAGTTGACAGAATTTTGATTGATGGTTAAGATACCTATTTGAAATCAAGCAGATGTCCATGAGCTTTCAGGTTTCACTGAATAGGAAAGAAAAGAATAAATCACATTCTAGCATTAACGTATGCCTCCTGTGAATGATGACTATTTCTCTTTGCCTACAAGTATTGACCTTCATCATGATGCTTGTAATTCATAGACATAAGAATTCCTGTTCAGTCCAAGAGTGATTTGGGATTATTGAAATCTTTGGGTCAAAATTCACATTTGAATCACACCCAGGAGTCATTAAAAGGACATAGCAAATGAGACATGGACTGAGAGGAAAGAATGGAGCAGTTAAGTTGTGCTTTGGCAGCGACAGAAAAGGCAGAATTCCCAGTCCCACCTTGGACCTAAGTTATTGAAAGGAACTGGAAAGAAAGAGCAGCAAAGAGATGGAGCCAAGAGCAAAAACTGAAAGGAAATTTGGAAGGCGGACAAAGCTATTGCAGAGAGAAGAGATTGAACTTCAACAGATATCTCGGAACAAAAGATTTGGGTTGAAGCTACCAGTTGTGCACTCTTCCAAGGACTGAGCCAAGTTCCAAAAAGAGATCTGCTCTTTCACCAGCTTCCCCTCCCCATGCCTGTGCAGTAACAGACATTGTGATATACTTTCAATGAATCTTTTCCCTAAATATTTCCTTCATCCAGATTTTTGCCCCAAACCTAAAGAAATCCAGAGAAAACTGTGTAAAAAGGAGAAAGAGGTTAATAGAGAAGTGATCCCAACCTAAACCACTCCCAAGTGAAGAAATAGGAAAGATCTAAGAAGGATATAGTTCTGCTTTTATGGGGGGGGGGGGCATAAAACAAAACAACAAGATAAAACAAATCAAATAGTAGCCATCAATTTTCTACTCCATAGTGACATACATGAGCCTTATGTAAGCAACAATTGAAATGGTTTCCTTGTGTAGAGTTTGGCGGACAAATGAGATTGAAGCTTAACACAAAGTGCTGATATCTGATTTACTTCTTCTGTGCATGAAGTGAAGTCTTGAAACACGAAACTGACTATAATGTTAGAAATAGAGGAAGTCCAGGGAAATCATGTAGTTTAACTGCATCATTTTACAGCTGAGCAAACTGAAGATGAGAGAGGTTATCTAACTGCAAACTGAAGATGAAGATTATGTTTTTTGCTCAAGGAATTGTACATAATGAATGAGGAATAACGGTGCAGCCCCCAAACCTTGGTTACTCAGGCTAGCAGTCTGGTCCACTTTCCACCCTGAACACTCGTTCTCTTCATTCCTTTGTCATTTTGTTTTCAAATTCTCTTTTAGGTACTATTTGTTATATTCCCTTTTCCTTCCTTTTGGTCCTTCCTCAAAGTGTGAGGCTTTCCATGGAGTCTGAGATTCCTTACATCACAATCCACTCTTAAACTCCTCTCTCTAAGATAAATCACCTCCTTCATCTATTTAAAGAATAATTTTTTTTAAAGAATGCTTTGGTAATAGTCATGTTTTTTTCTCTTGTGAGGTTGGTAGAGGAAAGCCTTCCTGAAAATGTATAACAACAACAATATCGATAGTCAAAACCAAATAGGCAACATACTCTAACCCAGCCAATCAATGCTGAAAAAGAAAAGTCAAAAGGGAGTTTTAAAGTTTATTTCTAGAAATAGAATACATCACAATAGGGATATAGGATGCGATGAGATTGCCATGACTAGAAAATGTAAGAAGTTCGTTTTAGGAGCCCTGATTTTTTTTTCATATATGAGGATGGAAGTGTCCACCTTTCACTCCAATTAATGTAATTATAAAAGATATAGACACCTTAATTGACTCAATAGAGCGAAGTACTGAATGATTTTCTTATAATGTCATCACAATGTGTAGACAATCTAATTTAAATTAAAAGACTCATGAGATTTTCGATCTTTGGGTGAAAGGTAGATAATAATATATTTTTTAAAATCTTGTAATTGGTTGAGAAGCTGGAATCACACTAGAAAACAGCCCAATGAAGTAGTGATGCAAGTGGAGATGTACTCCAGGTTAAGGGTTCTGGTAAACATACTAAGGGATGAAATAAGAAGGATAGAGATAGAGGCTATTGATTCCACCTTCTCTCTCATCTTCCCTACCCCCATGGACCATGTCACTAGAGATAAAGGATTAGTAGGAAACAAGGTGTCCTATGTTAAAGATATTTGCAGAAGTGTTAACTCCCAACTCCTGTTACTAGAAGTCTTTTTTTCTATCTTCTTATTATCCTCATAATGTTTCCTTTAAGGGGAACTCTGGTGGTTTCTGAGGACTGGAGCTTTTGTATGGTTCACAGTCAGTATTTTTCTAAAGTACAAGGGATCACATTCTTTGAAGATGCTTTCTATCTCAGGCAAATATTCTTCATTTGTGTCCATGGTTGTCTAGGTTTGACCTCTTTTTGTTCCCAGATGTAGATTTTCTATTTTTAGGGGACCATTGATTAGCCTTCTATATACCTTTTTGCTCTCATTCAGATGCCTTCTCTCCCTTGACATATTAAATAGAGGCCAGGAGAAGAGAGTAATTTTCTTCTCTCCACATGTCCAAGTACAACCCCTTCTCAAACTTATGAATCTGGAGTCCTTCCCCTCTTGACTGCACTTTACTGGACTATTTTTACATATAGCCCAAGAGGTGTGACATGATCTCAACAAGTTACAGGATGGTTCCTGTGTGGTGTTACCTCTTTTATCCAATAGTCAAAATCCTATGAGCCTTTAAACTCAATTAAAAGCTTGTACATAAGATGTGATGAAGTTATTGGAAAATTCCTTAATATCTAGTTTACACTGCTGATTGACTAAATTAAAGTATTCATATTTTCTATAAGTATATTTTTTTCTATGCAATAAGAGGTAAACTATGTAATATATCAATATAGGCTGCAAAATTTAGCACCTGCCGAATACTTAAGAAAACATGATCAACATGACTAGACTCTTCTTCATAAACTAATAGATGATGAATCCCTCTACTATGAATTATAAATCCTACTGAACATTCAGCGTAAAAGTAAAATAGAATAGCCACCTGTACCAGGTTCACCTTTGTCTAAGATTCATCAAAAATGACAATAACAATAACAATAATTATAGCAATAAAATAAAAAAGAATTGACAAGAATCGATCTAGCAGATGTCTACAAATAGGCATACAATGTTCATGAAACATAGGATTCATCACCCTAATCTCGAAGGAATAAATTGACTTAGGGGGCATTTTCAAGACCCTCCCCCACCCAAATTACCCCTTCATGGAAGTGGGATGTCTATAGATACTACACATTGTCCAAGTTTTTTTTTTTTAACTTTTTCTTGAATCAATCATTTTGCTCATTTTTTTCATCTCTAAAAATATGATTTGTCATATGGAATGGCTCTCTGGGAAAGGAAGGACAAGGTGTATTTGGGATAACTACTGTGATGTAATAAACAAAAAAATATCAATAAAAACTTTTTAAAAGAGATCTTTTCAGGGGGCATGATATAAGAGGCTAAACTTTCAGGAAATATTTTTGAAACAAATATACTTGACTTCATAAAGGAATAACAAGGACAGTGAGTATGTGCCACTGGAGATGTCTTATGTAAGTGAAAGTTCCTGGACAGGGCCTAGGAAACAAGCAAGATACAAGAGTAGATTCAAAAGTTCCTCAATAGGCTACTTCTATATGAACTCAACTAATGATATGGTAACGAAGAAGCATTAAACAAGTGACCAAGTCATGTAGAGTTTTTTACAGAAACAGACAGATTTGTGATAGCGATTTACAATAAGGTAATGTTTGCTAGAAATTACAGAAAAGCCAAGATTGTCCTTAAAGAGTCTAGATCTACTATTTGATATGATGACATAGTGAAAACTATATTGCCTACCATTTCCAACTGTCAAAATCAAGCACCTATTGGATGCCCTGAAAGACATGATCAAATGGTAAACATTATAAACCAGAAGCTTATTATTTTACGTAAAACTTACAAGATGATGAATCCCCATTCTACAAATATAAATCCCCAAATCTCCTTGAGAATCCAGCAAATGAATTATTCTATAACTAGAACATTTTTCACAGATAACACTATTGCCCACAGCTGCTCAGATATAATAGTGACTCATAAAAAATTAAGAACAATATTTTAAATAAATTTCATCATACAAAATAATCATAATCACAAAACTACATGGAAGTAAAAGCTTTAAAAATGCAGAGACCTGATAGGAGAAATTAAAACTATGTGGGAACAGATTGAGGTATAAAATCTACGTGCCAAAGTTGAATGGAGGAAAATCATTTATTGCATGCTTACTATCTGCCAGCAGCCATGTTAAGCAGAGTCCCTGTCACCAAAGAACTTACATTCTAAAGGGGAGAATTGACACATACAGCAAGGTAATAGCCAAGGACTAGTTAAGGGACAAGGATGGTGAGTGGAGTCACAGGGCAATCAATTGTCATATCCTTTCTAAAAGCACTTGATTGGATTACTGGTCCCAGAGAAAAAGGTCTGTGTGCCTCTCCCTCCCCCCACCCCCTACTCTGTGGGGAACAGGGATAGCAGTACATGAGGTGACTTGGAAGCAAGCTCTTCAAGTAAGATAAGATGTGGTGTCTGGAAATGGGTATATATTGTCAATTTTCACCAGTTATCATGCCCTGAAGGCAAGAGCAACAGGTCCCATTAGGAGAGTGTAATAGCAGCATTGAAAGTGTGACAAAACAGGAAGATGAGAGAGGTACAAGGTTTGGTGGATGGATATGGCTAGATGTAATGGACTCCAAGATATGAATTCAAATTCTTTGTATGGTTTTCCCCATATGCATGAACAAATATATATACATACATGTGTGTGCATACATGTGTATATACATATGTAATTACATGAACAAAGTTTTGTGTGAACAAATGCATATGTATGCATATTTGTGTGCATGTGACTGTGCTACTCAGGAATTTGGGGGCTTCCTAATACCCACCCTCAGGTTGTTTCTAGAGTTTACAGAGTTCCTTGGGCTATACCATGGCTATGTATTAGAGGGAGATAATTTGAGGAGTGGAGGATGGTTTGTTTCAAAACTCTCTTCATGTTGATCCCTGATTGGTTGCTAAAACCAATAGGTAGTCACGAGGCACTTCAAAATGTAAATAATGTGGTTGGAGGGATAAGGAAGGATTTTGAGTTTGCAATGGATTAATTTAAACTTTCTTTTTTTTTTAAATTGCTCAGTTTTTTAATTTTTTAAATGTTTATTTTCAGTTCTAAATTTTCTCCCCCTGTCCACCCCTCCACCCACTGAAAAGGCAAGAAATAGGATATGCATTATACATGTGAATTTATGCAAAACATATTTCCATATTAGCTACAATGAAAAAATAAGAAAAATAGAGTAAAAAAATATGCTCCAATCTCTACTCAGAGTTCATCAGTTCTCTGTCTGGAGACAGATACCATTTTTCTCCATAAGTCCTTTGGAATTTCCATGGAGCATTGTATTAATCAGAGTAGTGTCTTTTACGGTTGATTAGTGTTACAATATTACTGTTACTATGTATAATGTCTTGCTAGTTCTATACACTTCACTTTGAATCAGTTCATAGAAGTCTTCCCAGGTTTTTCTTAAACCATTATCTTCATCATTTCTTAAAGTACAATAGTATTTCCCATCACAATCTTAAACTACTAATTGTTCAGCTATTTCTCAATTGACAGGCATCCCCTCAGTTTTGAACTCTTTGCTACCACAAAAAGAGCTACTATAAATTTTTGTATACATACACATCCTTTTCGTTTTTCCTTGATCTTTTTGGGGTACAGGCCTAGTAGCAGTATTTCTGAGTTACAGGATATACATAGATTTATAGCCTTTTGGGCAGAGTTCCAAATTGTCCTCCAGAATGTTTGAAGCAGTTCACAGCTCTACATGTGTCAGAGCATCAATTTTTTCCACATCTTCTCCATTATTTGTCATTTTCTAGTTCTGTCATCTTAATCAATATGATAGGTATGAGGTCGTATCTCAGAGTTGTCTTACTTTGCACTTCTCTAATTATTAGTGATTTAGAGCATTTTTCATATGTTTCTTGATAACTTTCATTTCTTCATCTGAAAACTACCTGTTAATATCCTTTGACCACTTATCAACTGGGGAATTAATTCAAACTTTTAAGGGTCTCTTAAATGGATTTTTTTTTCTTTGCCAGTTCTTTAGGAAACAAGTAATGGCATGATGTGAGAGGGAAGGAAAGAGAAGGGAAAGGATATGAGCATTTATATAGTACCTACTATGTGCTAGGAACTGTGCTTAACACTTTTTTTTAACATATATCTCATTTGATCTTCACAACAACCCTACAATAGGAGCTATTTTTGTCCTGATTTTATAGCTGAGGAAACTGAAGCAGGGGCTAAGTTACTTGCCCAGGTAGCCAGGTAGCAGAGGGTAAGTTACTTACCTAGGTAACCTGGGTAGGTAGCAGAGGGTAAGTTACTTGCCTGGTCAAGATAGCTAATACTGAGCAACCAGTTTCTTTTTGCCTTTGAGAGATAGCTAGGTGGCACAATAGATAGGGTACTGGACTTGGAAGTAGGATGATTCCTGTGTTCAAATCTGGCAACAAACATTTATCAACTGGGGAAGTTTCTTCATCTCTGGTGCTCCAGTTTTTTATATTAAATGGAGATAATAATGACACCTACCTTCTCAGGTTTTGTGAGGACAAAATGAGATATTTGTTAAATATGTTGCAAGCTTTAAAGTACTGTATAAATGCTAGTCATTAATACTGTTTAAAACTTTGGGGATGATTTTGTCTGAAGCCTCAGATCTGTCTATTTTTGACCAAATTGTCTGGAGATTTTCATTCTGCCATTCACTTGAACCAAATATGACTGGAAATTTTGGTGTGGATGCTTGACTTATTAGCCATCATGGGTCTTACTCTTCCCCTTCTTACAAATCCAGGCTAGTTTGCAAAGGGGACAAAAGAGTAAAGTCCCCCAGTGGAAACCCTTGGAGACATTTACCTTGGTGGGCTGCCGGAAGCAAGAAACCCAAACTTAGTCTTGACTGCCAAGGAGGGAGGGAATGAGTCATCCCCATTTGGAGGCTGCCAAACCATCAATCACTTTAAATTAATTCCCATTCTTTCTGACACCGGGGAAGTACCAAGACACTTGAGAAAATGTCCTGGAGACAGTTTAGGATGCAAGAGTTGTTATTTGAATTTCTGATGGGCAGCACCTTAAGAAATGAAAAGTCCACACCCAATTCATTGAGGTTAGAATTGCTTCTCAAGTTGGAGTTTGGTATGCTCTGTGATATTTGGCAAGATTCATTGGGGGCCCTAGGGGCTCCAAGAAATCTCACACAATCCCTTTCAAAAATCTTATCACAGGTTCTTCCTACCCTCCCCCCCAAGATGCAAATAGTGTGTAAGAGCTATAAATTCTTCCATTTTAAATATGATTCTGCCCCTTTGGGAGAATCTCATGGGCATAGATAATTACTTCTATATGGAGAATAATGAATCACAAAATTTTTTGATTCATATCTACACTCTTTTGGCAGATCTCTGGCATGAATCACATGCAAATGAATGGAGTGCTTTCTGAATTTTATCCTCAAAGATTTGCTATATCTTCAGTTCCAGAGGAATATGTGAAATAAAAGGACTCTGTCTCCCTATTCCATCCCCCTCCACTGAATGAGGGAACACAAGAGCACAAATCAATCTACCATAACCTAAGCTATCTTCTCAACTTAGCAAAATGGCTTTGGAAGGACATAGGTTTTTCCACTGGACAGAAATCATTTCTAGGTAAAAATTATTGCTGTTTAATTCAAATTCTCTGAAACTCCTAATATTTATTAATTGCAGAGGAAACCACCAATTACTTTCTCTAAGTTCTCTTGGTTTCCCAAAACTATGTGGCATGTGAAATGATCCCATGAGCTTCTACCTGAATCATGTCCTAGTGAAAGATCACTTCTCCTTTTTCAAAAGAGTCGAATGAGGTTCTGTCATCCAGGTGGGCCCAATCTCTCCTTTATCACAGCTCTCCATGACATTCCCAAGGAAAAATGATACTGTCCTCTACCCCCTTTCCTTGGAATCTATAAAAAAGCAGAGTGTACTGTTCATTTTTTTCTCTCACATTTTAATTTGCTGTATTCTGTTTGCCAAGGTAAATGGAGAAAATTCATTTTCACTTGGTAGCTGAAATAAAGTGAATTCACAAGGGTTCATTAGGTAAATCTATAGCATGACTTATTTTGGTACATATCATGATCACACTGCCTTTTTTATTAAATGGAAAATCCATTTCACATGTAGTATTTTCTTAGAATCTCATGCATTTTCTCAAAGTCTTCATTCTAATGTTGCCCTTAGAACAAAGGAAGATCTCTCCTGAGCCCCAAATAAAGTCTGACGTGTTCACCCATAGTTAAATTTGTCATGTTTGTTTCCTCCACTGTTATCCTTCTCAAGGGGAATGGAAGTCACTTCACGGAATGGACATGACTGTGGGCTATGCTTTTTGAACACAAGTTCTAGCATATTCTACCACGATGAAAAGGTTTTGGAAATGGGCCTATATGAATGTCCACAGAGGACCAGCCTAGCAAAGTTCACACAGGCTCATAATCAGATGCTCAGCTAATGAGTTTTATGATCTTCTGGTCACTACAACTTATCAGTCCTAAATACTAAGAAATGGTGAGATTGTGATCTGAAGTTGGTAGAAAAGGTGCTTCATATTAATGAAATTGTTAGTTTTGAGGATGTGGTTCAGAAATACATGTGCATTACTCCAAATCTGGTATAGCTCCCTCCAACAGATGGTCATGCATGCACCCAGTATTTGGAGCTGCCTCCAACATCTTCAATAGATTTTTTTCCTCTTCCTCTTTTGTCACTGGCTAGAAGTCTGAACCAATATCTGTAGTGATTTCATTGGTTTAGATGCAGTGAGATGACACAGTGGATAGAATGCTCAACTCAAAGTCAGGAAGAATTAAGTTCAACTCCTGCCTAACACACTGGCCAGCTGGACGACACTGGGTAAATGATTTAATTTCTTTCACCCTCAATTTTCCCATCTCTAAAATGGGAATAATAATCCCTATCTCACAGATTTGTTGTAAAGATTCAGTGAAATGGCCTAAGTAAAATGCTTTTCATACTTTTAAGCATTTTATAGATGCTAGTCACCATCGGCATAGATATTATACTAGCATTATTATTCACTAAGTTCTGTATTTGTTTTTTTGGCTTATTGGGAACATCCATTTTTTTTATTTCTTTAGGTTTTTATCTCAGCTATGCTTATTATATTGGGGTGTAGGGGTGTGTTCAGGGAGGACCAGTACCTTTGGTGTGCTGGCTGCTGAGTCCTTTGGAGGACTCTTTCCACCTTTGGTGTCCACCTGTTCCACCTAACTCTCACCTGTGGCTCCAAGAAGCTGCAGCATATGCTGTGGCTACACCCCAGTAAACTGTTTCGGCAGACAGGTCAAACCAGGTTGAGGGTAACCAAAGGTTCCCAAACCCATTGGTGAGTTGGGGGAGGGGGTGTCTACCCCAAGCATGTGAAGACTTCCTCTGGTGGAATGGGCAGATGAGAACAATTTGTTCCAAAGGCCACGAAGGCAGATGAAGCAGGTAATGTGGAGTGCTTAGAGCTTGGTTGGACACTGAAGACACCAAGGTCATCCTGAGCCATTGCCAGCCTTCTTGACTCTGTCCTGCCACTGGACTATGTGACTCTGGAGGAGAGAGTGAGACTGATGACTTCATGCAACTCTGACTCACTTAAATCCAATTTAGGCACAAATCAAAAAAAAAAAAGATTATTATATTGATGATGGCAAAGGAGAACATGGTGCAAAACTATGAGGGAGTATTCTGCAATAGAAAGTATATCAGATTTGGAGTCAGAAGACCAAAGTTTGAATCCCAGCTCTTCTCCTTACTGTGTGTGACCTCAGGCAAATTACCTCTTTAGGCTCAAGTTTTCTCATCTGTCAAATGAGGGGTTGGCTTAGTCTGTCCCTAAAGCCCCTTTCAACTCTATATCTATGATCCAAGAATCTACAAAAGCCCTTTTCTGATGCCTCATTTTGGCCAATAGTTGATCTCGAGTTCTCAAAAGCAGAGGGTCAAGCCAAGAGCAAACATTGATAAGTCTGACCAAGCTGGAAAGGCTTTGAGCATCTACCCACCAATGCATCCAGCCTGGCTAATTATGGCATGACTCATCTCGAGAAAGTTGGCCACTAGATAGTGAAAATTTTTATGCTACAATGTGCCACTTGTTGGCACTGTGATCTACATCAATGGATCAAGTAGTCACGTTAATAAGATCATGTGGAACAAGCATTTAGAGCGGGACAAGACTTTAAAAGCTATCTAATATCAAATGTCCCAGGGAAGTCAAGTGACTTAAACTTCACACAGACTGTATCAGAGTGAAGATTCAAATTCAGATCTTCTATCTCTGAATCCACTGCTCTTTACACTGTGCCACACCTCAGTCTAGGTCTTTTGAATTACTATTGATGATTTATCAACAAGTATTTATTAAGCATTTGTGATGTGTGAGGTATTGTGCTAGACATTGGAAGTGTAAATACAAAAATGAAATAATAAAGAGAAAATATAAATAAATAAAAAATAAGGAGAGGAAAACAAAAATGGTCCGTCAGTTATTATTAATATATGACATTATTGTATCATCAATTATCTATGTAATGTTGATAATCAATATTAATATGTCATATTATATATAATGTTTATTCTATTAGATCACTCTTGCTACATGACAGGACTAGCTTATTTCGCCCATGCCCCTTGTCCCATGGACAGCTAGGTGTCACAGTGGATAGAGTGCGGGATGGAGAACTAGAGTCAGGAAATTCATCTTCCCAAGTTCAAATCTGGTCTCAGATACTTCCTATCTGTATGACCTTGAGAACGTCATTTAACACTTTTTGTCTCAGATCCTCAACTGTAAAATGAGCTGGAAAAGGCAATGACAAACCATTCTAGTATCTTGGCCAAGAAAACCCCAAATGGGATCATGAAGAGTTGGACGTGACTGAAAAATGACTGAACAACAACATCTTGTCCCACTCCTTCAGTGTGATTCTTCATTTATAATGTGTCACACCTTATTCACACCCATCACACGCCTTTCCTTGCTCTTTGGCTGACCCTCAATTTTAGTTACTCAGAGACTGATATTCCGTGACTCATAGCCATATAGCATTACCAGAAGAACATTGCTGTCAAATGGATGGGTCTTCAATTTAGGGTCATAAAATGTGTCATACAGTTTCCCAAAGGCAATCCAACCCATTTTTGTCTTCCTGTTTAATTCTAGGCACAGTTCATTGTCCAACGTATATGTGTTAGTAGACTAGCCCTATGGGTTATCTATTCAACTTTATATAATAATCTGGACAATGGGCATGTTTTATTCCCTTTTTTAAAATGTGCCAAACTGGGCTAAATTCCTTAGATTTACTGTAAACTTCATATAGGAGGTTCTGCACTATTTGGGGGTTTGATGAAATCATCATAATATCACTGGCAAATAGTAACTTTTGGAAATAGGCATCAATTTCTATTTGTATTTCCCTGATAGAAACTGCTTGAGGGAAGGACTTAGTTCGTTTTCATCTTTATATCCTTAGGGCTTACCACGTACCAGGCACTTTATGATTTCTTGCTGAGAAATTCATTGATTAACTGCCTCTAGGCTGGACAGTCTGTATATTAGTGGCCAATGCTATTGTGAGCATCTCACTTTTATATGCCTCATTTAATATTAGCAAGCAAAGAATCATTGAACATTATTATAGCTGGTATGACATAGAATTATAGGATGATACATTTGTGTTTGGAAGGTATTTTCAAGGTCACCTAATTCAATCTCTTCTTTTTAAAATTGAGGAAATGGAAAGGACTTGCCTGAGGTCACACAGCTAGCAGGGTTGGGATTATAATCTGATTTCTCTGATTCTAAATCCACAAATCTCCCTGTTCTGTCTTTCAAAAATTTTTATGATTTAGAAGTCTACACAGTGCAACTGAAAGAATATTGTATTTGTCATTCAAATACCAATACCCATGTAGCTCCCAGGTTTCTTAACATCCTTGGGAGAATTCATATAACAAAGTTGGTACTACCCATCTTGAATAATCTCAGTTAGATTTTTACTGCTTCTCAGAACTCCTTTTCCTCTACTTTTATTGACTTTCCATCTTACCCACACAATGTGAGTTTTAAAGTGTATCTCTCTTTTTAACATCCCAATCATACCCCCAACTCCCATACTTCTAGCCGATGTCTTAGATTCTTACTTCATGATGATCATATGATGTGTGATTTCTCATATCCCTTTCTCTATTCCTCAAATTCCTTCATCATTTCCCATTGTATGTGTTAACTGAACACAAAGAAAGAGCATTTAAGAATGAATGCTTTATCTTTCTCTCTTCCTCCCTCTCTCAGGATTTTGTCTTAGCTATGGCCAAATGGTGGAAAATCTGAAAGTAATTAGATTCAATGCACAAGTAGAAGTTGAAAGATACCAGGGGAACAATTAAAAGAGAGAAATGTTAGAAGGGCAATCAACAAATATTGTTTCAATTAAAGTCAAAAAATTCATCCTTAATTCCTTTCTAAGAACCTTTCAGAAAAATCTTAAGTCACCTAAATTTTGGCAGAAGGACCTAGATGTTATTAAGTGCCATCTCTGTCGTAAGGTCTCCAGACATCATGTCATATGCCTGCTGTTGTTTTCATAGATCAGCTACAAGAGAAGCTGAAGTTGGTGGGTCTCTTGACTTCAGGAGTAACAAACTGCAGTGTATTGAGGTCCTTGGACATCCATACTATATTAGGCATTAATATGATGAAATAAGGAAGCATCGGTTCATTTAAGGAAGGATAAACCAGGCCACACTGGAACTATGCCAGTTAAAATGGAGATAATGTGAGTAGTTTCTGCATTTCAAGCTCAGTAGAGACAAGGAGATCCAGTCTTAAACGCACACATATACACACACACACAATACAAAACTAACAAACAAAAGAACAACATTTAATCATATATTTGGTAATGGAAAGGACCTTAGAGAACATTGAGGTCATTTTTTATGTGAAAAATCTGAGATTAGGAGAAGTTAGATGTCTTTCCCAGAGTGACTCAGCTAGTAAGTTTCTCAGGTGGAATTTGAATGTATCTAAATCCTTCCTGTATCTAAATCCAGAATTGTGTCCCAAAATATGAGAAAGTAACAGAGAAAGAAAAGGATCTATTCAGGCATTAAAGCATTGTTTCTACTATTTTTTTTTTCAGAAAAAAAATAGTGAGCTCTGTTCAAGTAGGTAAAAGAAAGTCCCAATTTTATATAACATTTATGTTTCACTGCTTCCAGACCATATTTTAACATTAAGGCAATTTGCATTAAATCAAGGACTTGATCTCTTATCAACATCCATGAGAAGCTCATTTGATATGGATTTCCATCTTGAGCACTGCCAAATATCTGTTGTCTAGGGTAACGAGGAACTCCTTTCTTGGTATTCTCCAATCTGAAGATTCTGTAGGATTCTTCAGTGACTGGCACAGAACCCTTCGGCCTCCAAACCTGAGATGCTTACCTAAAGAGTGTCCTTTGATGGACAGCCTATACTAGTATTTCATCAGAGGTATACAGGAAAAGCATGTGGAAGGCATGGTCCTTGCTTCTTGTCTAGCTTTGTTTCAGGTAATCTACCTAGACTCTGTTGGCCCACAATGGAAACTGATGAAGCCAGACCATTCTCTGGGTCTTTGGCCACATGGCTCTTTACTCACTGAACTGAGGAATTTAGTAAGACAAAGTCACCATTGCCATGAAAGCCTCAGGAGTAGTGGGTGTGGTTGCAAGGTATCATGTTGGTTCTGGGCAGTCCATCTTTTTTAAATGGAGGTTAAATGACTATAACCCTACTTGACTTGAGCCACAAAAGCCTCCATTATCCCCTTCATTGATCCGGAGAGGCAGGCACAAATAACAGCCAGAAGATCTGCCTCCAACAACTAGGAATCTTTAAATGTGCACTCATTTGGCAGTGGCATTATCTTAAGACAATTATCCAGTGTGAGAATGTTTATTGCCTTGTTTCGAGATGCACAATGCAAGATTAACAATCAGACTGTTTTTTCTTATAAATGCAATATTTCTGCTATTGTGTTTGTGGAATTCAGCTAGATAATAATTGATTCTGTGACAGGGATTGGCTAATTTGCCAACAGTATAGCATAAAACACATTTATACAGTCAATTACACCCAAGTGCATGGCCTATTTGCTTTATAATTTCATAAACTTGCCAGCAATTTAAATAAAAAAGTTCCATTAAATTATCATATCATGTGATGGAATGATATTGCCAAGTATATTAAACCATGTGTGTTCAGCCAGAATTAATTAAATATTATTACTTTTTTCTTATTAACACATTGAACTTACCCTTCCTACTCTCTACTCGAAATAGAAGTCTATTAGTGAACAAAGTAAACTTAAGGGCAAAGTTTAAACATTTTCCTGAGGGTGTTTCATTAAGAACCCTGGTTCTTTTGTTTAAACATTTGCTCTTGGTAAATGTACTTGTATTGTGAAAATATTTTATGTTCTCAGATATGAATACTGGAAAAGTTTAAAAAATGCCTTTACTGGAATTATTCAGGTTTTTCAAATGGGAATACCTGACGTTTTCAGGTTTTAAAAAAGTCCCAAGGAAAGAAACTTCCACATTGTTTCTCCTTCCAGCTTTATTTGTGACCTATCAACCCTCCTAAGCTTGTTAAAAAAGGAGAAATCTAAAATTTGAATAGTTTCAAGACGGAAAGACTAGTAACACACACAGACCCTGAATGCAGTGTAGATTCCTGGTTCATATGAAGCAAATTAACAAGCCATCTCCAAGGAGTTGGTTACTCCAATAAATCTGCCCCATGCAAGAAGAATTAATCCCTTAATATGACAATTGCTACATTTTCTGAAAGGCAGGACATAAAGAGGTCAATTTTCATTTGACACTAGCCTACCTGTGTGAATTACAACCCAGGCAGCAACTGACATAATACTCCCGGCTTTCTCTCTCTGTCTTTTTCTCACATGGAAATACTCCCCACATTGTCTGGATTCTCCCTGTCTGGAATCACAAGCATTCACTTCAAGGAAAGTTTTATCCTCATTCTCATTATCATACCATCATCATATTCTTTATTCTCCTCCTCCTCCTCCTTCATCTCCTTCTTCTACTTCACTAGAGACTTTATGAAAGCCCACATTTTAAACATACAGATTTATAATTACCGGCATTTACTTGAACAAGATAGTGTTTAACAGTGGGTAAGCATATCTTTAACAGAAGTCTACCCAGACTCAGCAGAAAAAAAAATTACCATTGAGATTTAATTATGACAGACACAAGACTCTCTCCTGGATAAGAGTGTAGACAGTCGGAATTGGCACGGCTGTCTTCTTCCAGCTTACTCCCTATGTACGTCTGTTAAACACAGTTTTTGCTGTTCTGTGACTACTGTAAATGGATATAATTGAGCACTTCAAAGCAATAGGAAAACTGAGTTCTGTCTGAATTGGATAAGGAGAAAATGTACAGACCAGGCATTGACAAAAGAGATATGCATCTGGATGGTCATCCTGTTCATTGTCAAGGCAGAAAATCATGAAAAGAGAGTTAGACCAGGAGTTGGGAAAGATCTGGGGTCAAATGCCTTTTCTGACACTTACTAGTTGTGTGACCTTGGGAAAGTCACTTAAACTCTCTCAGTTTGAGCTTCATGTCTAAATGAGGGATAATAACATCCACGGTACCTATGCTGCAGGGTTGGTGTAAGGCCCATAAAATATAAATACGGAAGTGTTTTGTGAATATTTTATACATATGTGGGTATATATGGATATAGATTATATATATATATACAGATGTATGTATATGCAATATGTAATTATATATATATATATACATATACATACACACATAAAAACATATTGAACTTTCTTTCATACTCTCAATTCAAAATAGAAGCCTGTAAGTGAACAAAGTAAATTTAAGGGTTGATTTCTCTTTGCTGAAAATTCTAAATATGGATGGATAGATAGATAAGAAGGAAGAAAGAGAGAAAGGAAGAAAGAAAAAAGAAAGAAAGAAAGAAAGAAAAAATGTAGGTAGAGAGATAAAAAATAGATGGATGATAGGGGATTAGGGGATGGATGGTTGGATAGATGATAGGAAGTAAAATAGGTAGAGAGACAGCTGATGGATGGATAGATGATAGATGATAGGTGATAGCAGTTGAATAGAGAGACAGATAGATGGATGGATGGATGGATGTGAATATCTCCACTACTTCATATTCAATATAAGAGGAATTGTGATTCAGGGGATAAAGAACTAGCCTTTGAGTCAAGAAGGTGTGTTCAAGTCTCACCTTTGACTGACACACACAGGTTGTATGACCCTAAGAAAGTCACTTAACCTTTCTGAGGGCCAGGCAACTCTAAGATTATAAACTGCAAACTGATGTGTATCGATAGAGGGAGTTTTCTCATTCTGAATGCCTCATTTTAATAAACCACAGAGCTAATATGATACCCCAAATCACTCCGTAATTGAGATAATATTATTAATTTTCCCTAAAAATATGAATTATTCTAATATTCTTTAGAAAAAATATTTGTACTCAGAGCATTCTCAGTCCAAAATCTTTGCTGCTGCTGAGCTCTACAGTTTGCAGGCACCTCTAAAGCATCTCTGGACTCAGGCAGACACTCTAGGACAACAGGAGATTGTGTTAATGCCAAGCCTGAAAACGTGGAGATTTTGATGATTCAAGTGAATGGTGTTTTTGAATAAGGCAAAATCTATAATCTTTGTAAATATTACACACTATTATTAAAGAAGCAAAAACGAATTGTGCTGGAGTTAATTAAGGCTTTAAGAAATGCCTGCTTTTATTGGCAAAAAAAATTTTTTTGTTGCAACAAGAAAACTAAAAATTAAGAGGATGGTTGGCAGCAATATTGATATGCTAATGGATAAACATGCTAATTTAGAAAAAAACTAATCAGCAAAGACATTACTAATGGAAATGTACTGGAAAACGACTAATGCTGTATGCAAGCCTGGTATGTACAAAACTGAGAAGAAACCAGGTTGCTTTTTTTTTTAAATAATTGGAATTTGAGAGTAGAACCTTGATGTTCTTGCAACTTTCCTTCCCTAAAATCTGGACAACCTGGACTGTTGCGAGAAGAACTCATGAATCCTCTCATCCAAGACTCTTCATATAACTATTTGTTCAATGAATGAATGAATTTACATTTTTGTCAAATATTATCTCATTAAGCCCTCACAACAGCCCTGAGAGGTATTATTGTTTATCCTTACTTTACATATGAGAAAACTGAGGTAGGCAACAACTAAGTGACTTATTCAAGGTCACACAGCTAATGAGGGACTGAGGTCAGATTTGAATGAAAGTCTTCCTGACTAAAGGTTAAGAGCTCTATCCAGTGTACCACCACCTGCTTCTGAAAATGTCCCTGTCCTCAAGGAGATCACATTCTTCTGGGGTTGGGGAGAAAATATGTGTGTGTGTGTGTGTGTGTGTGTGTAAATGCAATTTTTTAAAAAGTACAAAGTAATTAGAGAAGAAGGATAGTGGAACACTCATGACTGGAGGAATCAGGAAAGACCTCTTGTAGAAGATGGTAATTTAGCTGGGGACATTGAAAGAACTGATGATTTTAAGAGAAGAAAGTCAACAAGGAGGAGCTTCCATCTGTGGAGAAGCTGAGCAGGAGACAAAGAAGATGGAATGCTCTATGGGGGAATGGTAAGAAAGACAATTGTCTTACAAAGACAGTGAAATATTCAGCTCTTGCCCTCCAAGTTCTAAGAGTCTGGTAGGAACAGACTTTAAGAATTAATATAAAGTATAAAAATGTGCTGGTTCTGAAATTAGAGGATCTGGATTCAAATCCCACCTTTGACTCTATCTGTGTGACCTTGGACTGTGCTCGGCACAATGCCAGGTCACAGTCATCTCCCTTGTCCTCCTCAATTTATTCATCTTTAAAATGGATATTGGATCGGATGGTTGTTGATATCTCTTTTAACTCTGGATCTATGAACTCTGGGAAAGAATATGTGCATTGACTGGCAGCATGGACCCATCTCTTTCTTTTGGTCACAGTAGAAATATCTCTGCTTCTCATTAGAGTTTATTTCCCTGTCTCTGCCTTTGCTCCCATTCCTACTTCCTCCAGGACCCTACTCCCAGCAGTCACCAGTTGTCTCTCTTGCATCTTCAGGTTGCCCTTTCTCCCAGCTCCTTTTTGTATATCTAATCATGTTTATTTAAGCCTCCCACCTTCTTTTCTGAGAAATCATATGTGCTTGCTTTTCTTCTTCCCTATCTGACCATTCCTCAGTCTTTTTTTTTTATCCAATATCCATACTTCTCCTCTTTTGCTTTTCTCTCTTTGACTTCACTTTCCTCCCATTCTCCCTTTTCCTCTCCCTTACCTTCCTCTCTGTGCCCTCCCCTCTCCCTTAGTAATCACATCAGCACTCATAGATTCAATGCTTCCTAAATTATACTTTGTTATTGTTTTCTCAGTCATATCCGACTCTATGACCTCATTTGGGGTTTTCTCAGCAGAGATACTAGAGTGGTTTGTCATTTTCTTCTCCAGCTCATTTTACTGAGCTGAGGATGTGAGACAAACAGGGTTAAGGGACCTACCCAGGATCACACAGCTAGTACATGTCTGAGACCAGATTTGAGTCCAGAAGAGGAGGTTCAGCACCATCCACTATCCCTAGATTAATAATAATAAATAAACCTAGCTACCTTTAATTTCCTTGTTGAATTTCAACCTCAGATCTCTAACCACTAGGCTTCTCTGCCTTGATTTAAACCTTAAATTCAACGTGTTCAAAGTTGAACTCACGCTCCTCTCTTCTAAGCTCTCCCCGCCTTCAAACTTACATATTTCTACTGAAGGCTTCACTGTTCTTTCAATTAACCAGCTTCATAACCTTAGAGTCATTCTTGACTTGGTTCTCATATCAAATAAGCTGCTGAATCCTGTCAATTCTTCTTCCAACATCCCTCATATATGTGCCCTTCTCTTCCCTCACAAAGCTACTATCTTCATTCAGACCCTCATCTCCCCTCACCTGGATTATTACAGTGGTCTCCTATCTGATCTGCCACCTGATACTCCCCTTCTATAACCCATGATCCATTCAGATACTACATTGATCTTCCCATAGTACAGGTCTGACCATGTTACTCCTCCCCTCAAATACCTTCAGTGGCTCCCTATTCTCTATTGAAATAAACACATCCTCCTCACCTGGTATTTAAGAGTCTATAAAAGTTGTCTCCCATCCATTTTTTATATCCTTATTTCAAATGACACTCCCTTTATGCCTGCTACTTTCTAGTTAAATGAGACCACGAGCAATTTCACAAACCTGATATTCTAGTACTGTTTTCATGCACTCATGTAAGCTATTTCCCATGACTGAAATGTAATCCACCTCCTTTCAAAGGCTTTATTTTCCTTTAAGGCTCAGTTCAGTTACCACTACCATGAAACTTCCCTCAGTTCCCCACCTCAATTGTTACTGTTTTTCTCTACTCAAATTACCTGCTTTGCACACATCTGTGCACATGTTAATGCTCCTTGAGGTCAGTCAGTCTGTCTTTGCATCCACAGTGTCTAGAAGAGTATCTTAGAGTATTTAAGAGAAGATCTATATAATAGGTGCATAACAAATGCTTGTTGAACTTAATTTTCCCCTGAAATTGTTCTCTCCCTGACATTACTCCTTCTGGAGTACTACTGCTCATCATCTCTCCCTTGGCTGGCATCTGATCCCCCAGACTAGTGGCATCCAGATATTTTTAATCTTGTACATCTATCACTAAAAGAGCTTGTGCACATATTTCCAAAATACATGTAATTTATAAATTATACATACTTACAACTGCAATAATATAATACGTATTGTAAAATATAATAAAAATAAAAGTATGATAAAGGTAAAAATAAGTAGTATTTTAATTTTTTACATTTTCTTTTTTAATAGTAGAAAAATAATTTTACTCTCACTAAAATAAGAGCAAATATGACTGAAAATGATCATTAATTTCAAAATATTCCTCTGTTTGTCCTGGGGGAAAGAGGTGACTAGTAAATAAGAGTTGTTTTTAAAGGATTAATTAATTATTCAGGTAAATTGATCAATATAGCTAGAGAAACAGATGAATTTTAGATGCATTTTATTGAAATGTATAAAATCCAACAATGAAATACTAAGTTATAAGTCAGTGAATATAACAGTTTTTCAGCAATAATAATATTCTCCTGTATGTAGTTACCAAATCCAATGAAAAATCAACATACAAAAATGAATTGTCGTCGATTTCAGCTAAACAGAGAATTTCCTTTATAATTTGTTCCTCTTTTTTTTTTTTTTAAACATGGTTCCGCTTAATGTATGATCTCATGCCTTAATTGCCTATTTGTGTTTGGGTAGTTGAGTTTTTGCATGAGTATGAGAAACAGCAGGAGGGCCAACGTGTGGGGTGAGTGAAGGGAAGAAATGTGCAATAAACTGGAAAGGAAGATAGGGCCCAGATAGGGAAGGACATTCGATGTCAAACAGAGAAGGTTATAATTGAACCTTGAGCCAATGGTCAGCTACTGGAGGCTACTGAATGGGAGTGGCTGGGGGTAAGATAGAGGTACATTCCCTTTAGAAAAATCACTTCAGTTAGATGTGGTGGCTCACACTTGAAAACTACTGAGAATGTTGAGACTGTCAGATTTCTTGAGTTCAGGAATTCTGAATTACAATAACATATATCAATGGAGATATCTGCATTAAGTTTTGATATTAGTGTGGGCTCCCAGGAGTGGTGGGACCAGGTCAAAAGTAGCCCCTGAATTACTGACCTAAGCAAAATGGGAAGACACAGTCCTTAAAAGACAGGAAGAAAAGGAAGGAAGGAAGGAAGGAAGGAAGGAAGGAAGGAAGGAAGGAAGGAAGGAAGGAAGGAAGGAAGGAAGGAAGGAAGGAAGGAAGGAAGGAAGGAAAGAAGGAAGGAAAAAGAAAGGAAGAAAAAGGAAAAGAAAATCACTTTATTAGATCAAGGAAATTGGATTTGAAGTGGGGAGAGAATTGAAGCAAGGAGACCAGTTAGAAAGTTATTCTTATGGTTAGTGTGAGAGGTGATGTAGGGGCTACAACCAGAAACGGCGAGCAGAGAGAGGGATGAATGTTGATGTTGCAAATATAGAAATGTTAAGATTTTGAAACTGGTAAGTTGACTGGAATGAGTGAGAATGAAAAGGTCCAGATAGCACTGAGTTAATGAAACCCAGTGGATGATAAAAGGAATCATGATATCCACAACAGAAATAAGAACATTTGGGAAGAGTGGTTTGGGGGACGATGGATAGAGGGGAAGATGATGTAATGAGATCTGCAAAGCAGATAACATCCCTTCCATGAGTCATTCCATGTAACCATTGCACCAAAAGGGGGTGGAGACAGACTGACCTAGAGTGTACTTAGTTTGGCCAGAAGGTCATCTAAAGTGTAAGGGACAGGTATAGAATATATACCAGGAAGGTGTGGGGAGGATGCTGGAATGGCAGCAGATTGGGGAATTTCCCAGAGATACCTAGGTAGCTACTGCACAGGTACCTGGGTCATGGTTAGATTCCAGCTGCTCTGAGGGGCTGATTCCCAGTGCAGAAAGGAAGACTAGGAATTTGGACCTTGCATAGCAGAGAGCAGGGCCAGCATAGGAGCAAGACCCGCAGTTCACTATGACAAGGTTGTGATCCATTGTCTTATCCTCTGGTTGACCAAATACCCCCTGGGTCATCATGCCCTCCACCCCCATGTCAGACCCTTATTTTGTTAACTACTGTCCAAGGTTGTGCCTTGGGGGACTAAATTCACTCACTTTTAGAATTCCCACCCCTAAGTTTGTGATGTAAACTCACATAGCTCACTCTATGTAGCAGGTGTAGACCACCCTCTTTTGTTGTTGTTCAGTCATTTTTTCAGTCATGTCCAACTTTGTGACCTCATTTGGGATTTTCTTAGCAAACATACTGGAGTGGTTTGTCATTTCCTTCTCTAGCTCACTTGACAGGTGAGGAAACTGAGGCAAACAGGGTTAAGTGACTTGCTGAAAGTCACACAGCTAGTACATGTCTGAGGTCAGATTTGGACTCAGGGAGATGAGTCTTTGTGACTGCAGAGCCACCATTCTATCCACCACCTAGCTCTCCAGACCGCTATTTCACTTTGGCCTTCGTCTTATCTAGCCTGCCACTGTATACATCATCCCCCTCAATCTCTTGCTCTACAAACTGTAATCTATAAATCCCAACACTCCTTCTGGAAAGAGTATGCCAATCTACTCCATTATGGAAGTACTACACTCACCATCCCTTTGGCATCCCAGTCCAAAATTCTTCCCTGGTCAACATTGCCTAATGAGTATTGTCTCCTCTTCTTCAAAAGTCTGCATCTTGGAGACAAAGATTGCTTTGCTTTTGTATTTGTATCTCGTCTCCTTAGCACTGTGTTTGGCTCATAGGAAAGGTTAAATAAATGCATTTCTTTCATTGATTCACTGAGTTGCCTTTGAGTCTGCTTTCATCACCACTCATATCCAATCAGTTCTGTTCCTTCTGCTTCTGCAATCTTTCTCCCATTATTTACTCCCCTCTGCATACTCTGTCATCTGGCTATGCTGAGCTCCTTGAAAATCCTCTTCCACAACATTCTGTTCCCAGGCTTATGTCTTTTCCCTGTCCCTCATGCCTGGAAGGCTCTCCCTCCTCATTTCTTCCTCCAGGCTTCTTTGGCTTCCTCATCCCTTCAAGATTAAGCTCAAATCCCACCCTCAGGAAACCTTTCCCATCTCCCTCTCTCCTGACTTCCTCCTGAGATTACCTTCAATTTACATTGTCCATGTCAAGTCTGTACCTAGTTATTCCCATATTATCTTCTCTATTAGAATGTGAGATCCTTGAGGACAGGAACCATTTCTGTCAGGACTTATCCCAGTTCTTGGCACATACTAAGTGCTTAATAAATGCTTATTGATTGACTGACCCATCTCCTTTCTTTATTTCCACCACCATAAACATAGAGGGGTCCCTCAAAACCACCTACTTGCACAATTATAAAAACCTCCTTATAGGTTTTGCCTTCTTGACTCTCTCCTTCCAAATGATCCTTGATAGAGCTGCCAGTATAATCTTCTTGTTAAAGAATAAATTTGGCTTTCCTTCTCCTCTGGACAAAAATGTTTTGTAGTTTCCTATTTCACCAAGTAAATTAAGAAAAAATAAACCTCTCTTGAGTGGCATTTAGTTTCCTTAAAAGTTTGGTGCCAGAGGGGCAGAGCCAAGATTGTGGAGTAGAAAGAGGCATATACTCTAGTGCTTCCCCCACAGCCCACAAAATACCTGTAAATATGACTCTAAACAAAATCTAGAGCAGCAGAATCCACAGAATGACAGAGTGAAAGAGATTTCCAGCCAAAGGTAACCTGGAAGGCCAACAGGAAAGGTCTATCCCACAGGACTCTGAGCAGAGTGGAGCCCAGCCTTGGCCATGCAGCACTGGGAGGAACAAGACCTGAACAGGCCTCTGGGGCAGAATCCCCAGCAGAAGGGTCCCAAATTTCTCAACCCACAAGCAGCAAAGAGAGTTTCAAAGGTCAGTGTGGGAGGGCTTGCCCAGCTGGGCAAGAGGGGAGTGGGTCCCCCCAGCACTGGTCCCAGGTGGTGGCAGAGGCAGAAGCAGCAGCAGCAGTGGATGGCTGGTGGCAAGCAACTACAGTGGCTGTGGAAGCAGACTGGGTCCATTGTCCCAGCTGCTCAGCTTAAAACCTCTAGGGGAATTGAGCAGGGGATCTGAACTTCAGCCCTCAGTGGCAGCCCCACCCCCAAACAACACTCCTGGGGGAATTGAGCAGCTGATCTGAATCTCAGCCATGAGCATGGTCCTAGGAGGAGGAGGAGCACTAGGATCCTCCTCTTGACAAAGGATTCAGAAGTCAAGTGAACAAGTGTCTGCTTCCATCCTTTTGGATATTCCAGAAGTCAAAGGAACTGGGATTAAAACCAAGAATCACCTACTCAGCAAAACTGAGTATAATACTTCAAGAGAAAAAATGGTAATTCAAAGATATAGAGGACTTTCAAGCATTCATGATGAAAAGACCAGAACAAGGTATACTGTCAGAGGAAGTCAAGGCTTCTGCCTCCAGTACCTCCAAAATGAATATGAAATGGGATCAGGACATAGAAGAGCTTGGAAAGGGAGCCAACAGCTTGCTAAAGGAAAACCAGAATTGAATAGAAATTTTGAGTTTCAAACACAAGAATTAAGAGAAGCATGAAAAGGTAAACAGGAAAGACCAATCGTAAAGGACTTTCTAAAGCTGAACTGCTTACATTCCTACGTGGAAAGATAAGATTTGTAACTCTTGAGACTTTTCTCAGTATTTGGGTAGGTGGAGGGATTATGCACACACACACACACACACACACACACACACACACACACACAGAGTACAGGTTGAGTTGAATCAGAAGAAATAATATCCATAAAAAAATTAAATTAAATTAAATTAAGAGGTGAGAGAGGAAAATATTTGGAGGAGAAAAGGAGAAATGGAATGGGGCACTATCACTCATAAAAAAGATAAGAAAAATGTTTTTCAATAGAGGAGAAAAGGGAGGAGGTTAGAGGGGAAAAGTGAAGTTTACTCTCTTCACATATGGCTTAAGGAGAGAATAACATGCTCACTAAATTTGGTATGAAAATCTATCTTACACTACAGGAAAGTAAGGGAGAAGGGGACAAGTGGGGTGAGGGGGATGACAGAAGGGAGGTCAAATGGAGGAAGGGAGTAACTAGAAGTAAACACTTTTGGGAAGGGACAAAGTCAAATAAGAGAATAGAAAGAAAAAGTGGGGAGAGGGTAGGATGGAGGGCAATATAGTTAGTCTTACACAACATGATTATTATGGAAGTCTATTGCAACATGACATATATATAACCTGTATTGAATTGCTTGCCTTCTCAGTGGGGATGGGTGGGGAGGGAGGGAGAGAAGTTGGAATTCAAAGTATTAGAAAAGAATTATTGAGAATTATTATTGCATATAACTGGGAAATAAGAAATACAGGTAATAGGGTAGGGAAATTTGTCTTGCCCTACAAGAAAAGAGAGAAGATGGGGATAAGGGAAGGGTGGGGTTTGATAGAAGGGAGGGCACATTGAGGGAAGGGGTAATCAGAATGCAAGGTATTGGGGGGGAGGGGAGAGATGAGCAGAAAAATTGGAACTCAAAATTTTGTGGAAATGAATGCTGAATTCTAAAAATAAATAAATAAAACTATTTAAAAAATTTAGTGCCACTCTTCATCTCTAGCCATGTCTTATACAGTTGTCTCTTCCACATCTTGACTTTCCCCATCACAGTTTCAATATATTGCAGTTGGCATAAGAGATCAAATGGGATTTTGGTGGAGTTTTGCAGAAGCCATAGATGATACTTGAAGGCTAGTAGACAACACAGGGAAAGGTTAGAAACTCAGAACTGATAAAATATATGGATAATATTATGTAACACCAGTGCATTTTACCTTTTAATACCATTATAATTCAGACTTCTTCTCTGGTAGGAAGGGAGGGTTAAAAAAATTTTATACAGATTTTCTATCTCATGGGTGTCATGTCCCTCTGAACACTGTGATGTGGGATGACTATTATCAGCTTTCATGTGCTCTTTTCATTTTGTTGTAAGGACTTTTTGCCATCTGAACATGCCCTGAACTTTCTGCACTCCATGATTTTGCTCTTACAGTTCCTGTGCCTTTAACCCACTGAATTCTTCCTAACTTGCTGAATTTCTGCTTAGCCTTTGGAATACCTCATTTAAATGATACTTCTGACATGATTCCTTCCTTGACCTTCCTTAAATTTCAATTTCCTTGCTAGATTTTATTTTCTACTTTTTAAATAATATATCTCCCATATAATGCTCTATTTCATAGTGAGTGGTGCTTGTAGTGGATTGAAAGGTCCATGGAGATGGGGTACTATGTCCTAAGTAAACTATTCCCAGCATAGTACTCTGAACACAGTGTATGCTTAATAATGACTTTTAATTCATTCATACATTCCATATGCCCAACTCAGCCAGCCAGCTATCAGAGACATATTTGAGAATTGTAGACTGTTAGGATTGAAGATCCTCCAGTTTAATCTGTGCTTACCCCTTTGATTTTGTCTTAATGTATTGAGGGTCAATTGTTAAGTGAATGTGACTTTAGAAGTATGTGCAGATTGTCTCTGTCAGATTGGAAGAATTACCTTTGATTTACATTCTAAATGCCTGAAGGGCAGACTCCTTGCTGTTTGCTTCCCTTTGTCCAATGCCACCTGTTCTATTTGCCAGCCACACCCATCAGTCACTGAAGGCAGGTGTAAGGATTGGTGCCACCATTGCTAGAAAACTGATTTTACTTACAAAACTAAAGACAAAGATGGGACTTTTGTTTTACTTCAGTCTTTACTTACTTTGAGTAAATGGGACAACCCATTCTCTATTTCCTTTAACACCCTCTAACTCACTCTTGCCTAGAACAATGATAATAATAAAGCTGGCACTAACAGTAATGCTTTACAATTTGGAAAGAACTTTACACTGGTTTTATTGAGAAGCAGTATGGTACAGAATCAGAAGACGTGGGTTCAAATTCTGCCTCTGATACTTACTGCCTGGCTGATCTTGGACAAGTCACAATCTGGGTCTCACTTTTCTCATCTTTACAATGAGCACCTTGAATGGCCTGTGAAGTACTTTCCAGCTCTGCATCTAAGATCCTATGATGACCTTAGGAAAGCAATTTCCCTAGAGCTATTGCAGTACATGATAAATTACAAAAGTTTGACAAGAAAATAGGGAATAGATACATATTCTTATTTCATCTTGTGAGGTATTTTCTTACCTGTGAAGTAGGTGTGATTTCATCCCCATTTTATGAATGAGAAAACTGAGGCTCAGAAAGGATAAAATACTCAGGTCACATGGCTAATAAATATCAAAAGTAAAATTTAAACCCAGGTTTTCCTGACTCCAAATCCAGGAGTCCTGTCTAACATACTACCAGGTATTCGTTGTGGAAAAAAAGAATGGTAAACTATGGCAAATGTGAGGTAGAGATGTGGAAGAATGCCCATTAGTGTTCAAGACTGGAAATCAATTCTGAATAGGCAGAATGATCTGGTACATCTGACCAATGCCTAATGAGTGAGCCCTGTATGCATTTTCCTCAAATGTTCAAACTGGTAAAAATAAACTGTACCAGGACATAGTGCCCCATGTTTGCAGTCCTTGCTGCTAGCATCTGAAACTGGTTAATAATTTGAATTTCGGGTTTCTGAGCTTCAGTAGGGCTAAAGTTGATGGTGTACTCACACAAAGTCCAGTGCTAGTATGATGAGCCCTAGGAAAGGAGGGTCACCAGCACATATGTGCTGACAAAGGTTTGACAACTGAATCTCCACAAGACACACTTTTAAATTTCATCTGCGTTATTACCATCTCCTCCATCACTTTCTTAAGTCTAGATAATCAACCAAACAATAAATCAAGCCCTGATTTGGAGAATTTGCTCATTTCCAAGGTGTAAATACTCACATTGAAAATTTAACAATCGAAAATAAAATAAAATTTAACAACTGACTTTACCAACACTGATCAGGATAGTCCCATCATACATTTGGACCAGGCTGCCTAAGGGAGAACAAGCTGGCCCAGGACAGAGCAGAGCAAAGCTTCTATATGGATAAATATTGAGATCTACCCCTTGAGTAGTTGTTGTAGCACCAGCTTGGAAAAATCAAGCAGACCTATTCTCAAAACAAAACTAAACTAACAAAACATAATAAGTGCCTGCAATGAGGAACATGCATTCATTGGGCTGAAACTTTGGGTGTATTTTCAGATTACTGTTTCTTAGCACCCAGCTTTACTTGTTAAAACTCCAGACTCAAAAGAGCAGAGGTCGATAGAACTCCCATCCAAGAGCCTGTCAGCTAATTGAATCCAGGCAGACGTCCTGCACTTGGATCTCTCAGAGGATACCCTGAGGGAGGTTCAGGCTTGTTGAGAATGCAGCAGCTTAGGAGGAGGTCCCAGAGGGAGCACATGCTTGCCATCTATTTGTTCTAAGTGCAATTCCAGGTGTTGATTTTTCATTTATCAATTCCTGACTGGGTTGGGATTGTGTGGCCTTAGAGACTTTCATTCCTCACAAAGTCACCTGTTAGAGAGATCAGCCAGAGTTCACCTCCTAATCATCCCAGGATGGAACACACAAGGAGGAAAGTCATTGGCCATTTTCTCTTGGCAGTCTTGACTTTGAACTTCTCTGTCTTCACTTCCTCTCTTAAAGCATATCTTTAAGACTCAGATGAAAACATATTTATTTGAAAAATGAGCTTTGCATGAATTAAAAACCACACAGAGAGCTCTCAATGGTCAAGAGGAGAGTAGCAACATATTTGGGATTCTCTCGGAAAGTAGATAGAACAATGAATGGACTTAGAATTGGCAGACTTAGATTTAAATCCTGGTTCTGCTACTTAGTCGCTGTGTGACCCTGGGTAAATAACTTCTTTTCTCTGGGCTTCGGTATTCTCATCTGTAAAACGAAAATGCTTTAGGTGATCTCTGGGTTCTCCTTTTGCTATGAAGCCATGGTTGTTTCTCCTCCAAGGCAGAGACTGTCATTTTTTTTTCTATGAAGTTCAAACACTTAGTATAATGACTTGCACATTCTAGAGGTTTAATAAATGTTTGATAAATTAAATTAGATTCTCTCTTTCTCTCCACTCCTGTCTCTCTGTCTGTCTCTGTTTCTCTATCTCTCTGTCTCTTTCCTATCTTTCCCGGTTTGTCTCTCTCTGTCTCTGTGTCTTTCTGTGGCTCTCTCTTTCTTCCCTCCCTCTCCTCTCCAATCCCCCTTCCAGATAAACATATTTCATGCTTTCATCAGACTTCTCAGAGCAATCCTAATGGAGATGCCCAAGGCTAAACTGTAAATGAAGTTGTGTTTGTTTTTTTTTACCAAGAACTTTGAAGTTTAATATTTTTCAAGAACATTAAGGGCTATACAGGCAGACCTATCTATACATGTATGTGCATGTGTAGATATACACATAGGCCAAAAGAAAGAGACAACAACACCCACAACCTTCTGCTTTGCCTGGGAGATTAGAGGTTCTAACTTCTTGATTATTCCTTAACAAGAACATTTTAGAGAAATCAGTATCTTTTGTCCTCATTCCATATAGATTACTGCAGTTTGCAGACAGCACTTTTTGCATATTATGTAAATAGAAAGTTATATTAAAAACACTGTAGGTAAAGCGGGAGCATATTTTTTTTTTAATTTCCCTCTTCTTCTTTTAGAAAAGACTCCTGATTAAAAGTAGTCAAGGCTGTTCATCTCCAATTCCTTGCTGACTCCACCGGTGCAGTCTGAGCCGCCTCCGGTCCCTTGTGTAAAGGCAATCGGGTGTCACCATTTATATTCTAGGTCTGGTGAGGCTCTGTTTGCCAAAATGAAATTTGGGCCACATGGACACAGAGGTTCCTCCTGTGTGTGTGATACCCTGAATAACTGAGGGGAGAACAGAGAGAAGAAAGAAAAAAGGGAGCTAAAATCAGAGATATTCCCTATAACAAAAAAATCTGTATGCAGTACAGAATGGGCAAATTTTGACTCATTTTTTAAGTGTATTGGGAATCAGGGAGGTGGTGGGAGGCAGCAGTCTGGATCAGGGAGCTTATGAGCTAGAAGAACAGGCTTTAGCTTGAGCAGAGAACAGGAGGGAGTGGGAGAAGGAAAAGAGGTCCTGTGATTCTTTATGGTTATATATGTGTGTGAGTGTGTGTGTGTGTGTGTGTGTGTGTGTGTGTGTGGATAGATAGATATGTATACATATAGATATGTATATATACACACACAAATGCACACATATGTGTGTATACAGATTGATGGTGTGGTTTTCAAGCTTTCTGGGGCCTTTTCAGTATGAGAATGATGAGAAGATATGAAACATTTCTTGATAGCAAATGGTAAAGCTTATCTTGTACACACATAAAGGGGCTAAAAGGAAAGGAGACATGAGCCACAATTATAAAATGTTCTCCTTTATAGTGACCTCCATTTGCAGAAGGAAAAGTAAGGATGACTGAGAGCCCACATCCTCAAGTCTCCAGCTACACCTTGGAAAACTTCCAATGAGTATCATCATGCTTTTGTATTCGGTTCTTGGCTTTTTTCAGCACATTAGAAATCTGTGACTTCTTTAACTGGTGAATGTCACAATCTCTTTGCACCTTAGAGATGATTTAATATGTTTCTATGGTGAGGAAAAGAAAATTCATCATCTAAGGTCAAACCCTCTGGAAATTAGCCTCTTGTTACTATGTTGGACTAATCTATGGACAACAATGAAGCAAATTCCATGCCTGGCCTATGTACCAAACCCTGCCAGCTCTTGTGTTTTACTGACCAAGATCTTGAAAATATGGAATTGATCCATGCCATGAATGGGCAACAGAGGGGACTTTGATTGAAGGTAGGTTCTTCACAATCATCCTGGAAATATGAGGAGGTGACATATTACCTCTTTTTTTTCCAATCAAGGCTTTCTGAAGCTCAGAACTTTAATCTTAATAGATACTAATGCTAATAAACCTAGAGGAGGTATTTTAAAAGAATAACATTCAAATAGCTGCATGGCATAGATGTTCGGGAACTATTTATAAATTCATCTTAACCTTTTTACGAAGTAGATACAATTGATGTCTTCTTGGTGAGAGTGCTTAAAATCACTCAGTCAATAAACATTTATTAAATATCTACTATGTACCAGGACTTGTGTTAAGTGTTGGGAATACTAAAAGAGAAAAAAGATAGTATCTGCCCTCAAGAAACTCACAATCTAATGGGGGATGCAAAAAGAAAACCATATTTACAAAGAAGCTATATACAGGACATATAGGAAATGGTTAAAAATACAAGAGGATGGGAAAGGCTTTATGTAGAAGATGGGGTTTTAATTGGGACTCAAAGGAGAATGTCTTCATGGCATCAGAATTGAAAGTATTCCTTCATTCTCTTTTGGAGCTCTTAGTGATGGTGTTTTAGGATACAATGAGAGAGACAGAGAGAGAGAGAGAGAGAGAGAAAGAGAGACAGAGAGAGGGACACAGAGAGAGATGGAGAGAGACAGAGACAGAGAAACAGACAGAGAGACAGAGACAGAGAGACAGACAGAGAGAGAGAGAGAAAGACAGAGAGAGGGACAGACACAGAGGGAAACAGAGAGAATGAATTATGGAAGTAAAGTTGGATGCATTTGGAAGACTTCATAAGACATAGTCTGTGATGTCAAATATGACATCAGGTGAACATTTGTATGCCTGTTAGTTTTTTCTTCTTCTTAAACACAAGGAAATATGTACATACTTTTAATTTCCACTAAGTGACACTATCTTACAGGCATTCTTCTTTTTAGGTCAAAATATCTGAATATTTGGAGGACTGTCTAGAAAATTTGTTTGAATCCTTGTTAATTTCCACTAAGTAGGTTGGGGTTTGGAGTTGGGGCAGAAATTCCTTTTTTCATGGCCATAGCTCACATCTATGAAGAACTTTAAGGTTTGGAAAATGATTTACATCTGTTATGTCACTGAATCCTCACAACGTCCATGGACATAGGGACAGGTATTATGCCATTTTAATATTTTAAAGATGAGGAAATTGAGGCTCAATGACTTTCTTTGGAATAATGATAATAATGATAATGCTAACATTTATTTAGCATTTTAAAATTTTCAAAGTACTTTAAACACATACTATTTCATTTGCTCCTCACAGCAACACTTCAGGTGTTTTTATTATTCCTGTTTTACTTGTAAGGAAACTGGTTGAGAGAGTTTAAGAAATTCCCTCAGAGTTGTGCAACTAGTAAGTGTCAGGATTTGAATTCAAGTGTTCTTATGCCAAATCCAGCACTCTTTCCACCATGTCATATAAGTCATACTATAAGTATGAGTCTATCACTCAAAGCAAAGCAGTTTTTCACAGTGGATTGCACCTTGAACCAAAATTGGTTCCAATCCATAACTGGGCATTTAGTAGGAAGGAAGGAAAGAGGACAGAACAAAGAAAGGAGAGAAGGCATTGAGGGAGAAAGGGAAAGAGGGAAGAAGGAGAGAAAGAAAGAGTATAGGGAGTAAAGGGGAAAGGGAGGAAGAAAGAAAGTAAAGAAAGAAGAAAATAAGCATTTATCAATTGCCTACTATGTGCCACACACTGCATTAAGCACTTTTACAAATATCACTTCACTTGATAATGTTAACTGTGTGACCTTGGGCAAGATATTTACCCTTCTTTTTTTTTTACTTGCAAAACAGAGATGATAATACTTGTAACACTTCCTTCACAATTGTGTGATGACAAAATGAAATAATATATGCAAACTGTTTTTTTCCAACCTTTAAGTGCAATGTAGGATCCTAGATTAAAGTTGTAAGGAACCTTAAAATCCATCTAGCCCAACCTTCTCATTCTACAAATGAAGGAACCGAGGCCCAGACTGGTTAAATGATTTGCCTCTGGCCATCCAAGTGGTCAGAGGCAGAATCTGAACCCTGGTGCTCTGGTTCCAAAGTCAGCGTTCTTTCTATCAATCTTCCTGGCTTCCTAATTGTCCATTGTTGGTGCTGATATAATTCTTATTTTTGTTACTCTGCCTTTCATAAAAATAACTTGCATTCAAAGGATAGTTTAAGAACTCAAACACTATAACATTTAGCCAAATAATATTTTGTCTATTTTCCTTTTTATCACTTAACTCTTTTCAGCACTCTTTTTTTTTTCTATTCCATTAGTCTCTAACTAAACAGAATGTCTCCTATGTGTTTAAGAGAGATTTTTATTTAGAATGAAGAGGGCTGTGCATTCTCAATCTATTCCCATGCTGCTTAAATTAAAGTTCAACTTGAATTCTAACATTTGGACTCTGTGAGGAGGAGGTAGTTGTTGTTTTTTTTTCTTTTAACTTCATAAGGTTGTTTTAGCTAGGTAATTTTTTTAAAGAAGGAAAATGAACATAGACACGTGCAGGCAGCGTTTTAAAATGTGTTCTTTATCTGATAAGATCTTTACCTCTCCTGTCACAGCAGAGAAAGCTGTAAGACAACGTGCAAAAGAGGACACACAAACACACACATATACACACAGTTTGGAGGATTTACTTTCAACTTGACCTCCTGTAGCCCCAAACTCAGAAACAGCCTGGTAATTTAGCCAGGTGGGTGATGAAATTATCTGCAACAACATTATGGGCTACTCCCCACAATGAAACATCAAGCTGGAATCTCTAGAAATAGAACAACATCTCTTTGCATGGAGGTGACATTTTAAGAATTAAATCATGACTACCCTGGACAAATAAAGCATGCTATTTACAGACAGGTTGGAATCTGTACAATCATTCTACTTCTTAAAACAAAGTATTTTTTGCAGTCTTTTCTTTTGCATATAAATGGCCACTATTTGTCTCCTATGCAGTAAGGTTTTTGGTTTGTTTGTTTTTCCAAAAGTGTGATGAAAATGCTGCCAAATTACAGAATGTTCCAGAACTAGGGTGAGGCACCTAGGGTCTTACCCCAAAGCACTGATATCCAAAGGGTGCTGACAGTCTTTATCATCTTTGAGAATAGAACTCAGGAAGAATAATTCATGGATGACAATGGTTTCTTCTCTGAGGTTGCCTCAGCCCAGGTGAGCCTTCTGATGACCACCCAGGTACAACAGTTTTGTTGTGTTCCAGGGGCCAGTGTTCTGCGGTCACTATTGTCCTTCAAATTTGTCATTATAAATTGCTTTTCCAATATTTCTCATGCTACTTGCATTGGTCATATAATGGAGAATTCGCCTTAGACATGAAGAATGTAAGTTACAGATACATGACCTGATAAAAGGTTATGTAAGAAATACTCCCCAAAGTTGTTCCCATATGGGTGTAAATATGAGTGTGTGTGCCATTTGAAAATAATGAATTGCAGTAAAATTAGCTAGATTTTTGCAGACGCTACCTTATTTGGCATGCTGGCTTCTATTTGGAGCACCTGTGGTAGTATTTTTTCTAATCAATTCAATATTTTTTTTTTCAAATTTGGAAAAGAAAAGAAATCAGCATGCCAGGAAAATGTCAAAGTAAAGCTTATTTTTAAAGTCATCCTTTAATGAATTGCACATTATTTCTTTCCCTTTGCAAAAATCCAATGTCTCTTTCTTTGGTAAATAGCTAAAATGTCGGAGACAACTGAGTTCATAGCCTATCCCATCCATAAAGATTATGAAGACCTCAGAAGAGACAGAGATTACTGGGGTCATGAGCTGAGTGAATCATGGAGACAGAGACAAGCTGTCCTGTCACCATGACATCAGCATTAATACAACTGCATGACCAGTAGTGGATCACACAGAACTCATTTCTGACGGATAGAATATACTCTCATCTCACTACGCATTCTTTTCACATGGCACTGGTATGAAAAATCAGTAAGACTTTTGGCCAGGCTCCCTATTGCCTTCTATATAAAATCTATAGTCAACTTGGCATTTGAGACCCTCCAAAACTTTGTTCCAATGAACAAAGTTTCTATCCATAATTCATACTACTTCCTTTTGACTAACCCAACTGGATTACTTCTCCCTCTCATCATCCCAACCTCCACTTGTTGAAATTCTACCTATCCCTTAGGACATAGCTCAAATGTAACCCATTCCAGAAAGCTCTACTTGGTTCCTTTTCTCCTTACCAAGGTTGGGAATGATCTTTTCTGCTTTCAACTTCACATAGGCTTTAATATTTCTTTATTCCTTATTATCATTAGTCTTATATAGTTCATTTCCCTCAATAGAGAAGGCTTTCAAAAACAGAGGCTGTTTCTTATTTCTTTGTGCAAAACCCCAACCTTGGTATATAACATTTTGCATGCAGTAGACACTCAGCAAATGTTTTGATGGGGAGAAGCACAACAATGATCTAATGGGTAGTTGTGGGAGAGAGCTGAATGAACAATAATCAGGATTCTAGGTTCAAATCCCTGTGGAATGGAAAATCCCACTGATGCCATTCGGATCTGCTCAGACTTCTGCTATGAGGAACACAGGATTCTAGGACAATAGAATCAATCTAAAAGGTGACTTTTGTGAGAAACAAAACTACTTAAGAGAATAAAAGAAGAAAAGTCTTGAGGAAAAGCCATAAAACATTAAATTGCTTTACAAATATTCTGAGAACTTCTGGTCATTGGAAGCAATAATCAATGTCTCACACACCCATCCTTGGAGGAGAGCTAAAGTTTGCCTTTCTCTATGTGTCTTGAAATTTAATGCTTTTTTTCCCCTCCAGACTCCAAAAGGAATATGATGGTGATGACAACAGTGATGATGAGGATGAGGATGATAAAAAAAAAAGTTATATGCTATTTAGCTTATGAACCCCATTGGGCCACTTTGGGGTAAAGAAAAACAAAATTATTTCTGCACATCTTTGCCACAGAAAGAAAACAAGCTGGGAAGATAAAAACATCATTTTGCATCTGTTTTTTTGGGGGGAAGATGAGGTGGCAGAGTAGTGGAAAGTTGGTGCATGCTGTACCAGCCCCCGCAAGCCGCAAAGCTTTTGTGTTGGATTACCCCATTCCTCATTCTGCGCCAACCCCATAATCCTTCCGGATGTGCCCTGTTCTGCTGAAGTTGGCATGGCTGCCTGTCTTAGGCCCTATCTCCCATCTGCGGCAGCACACGCTTCTATGCCATGCTTTCTATGTGGTAACCCAAATTTTACCCAGAACATGTAAGAAGCTTACTGAGATTATAGATCTCTCTCTGCGGAAGACCAGGTCACACGGAGACTGTATCTGGGTCGGAATCCTACCTGGGGCCTTTCAAAAATTGAACCTACGCATCTCTCCTGCTTACCTATTCTTCCCCAGATCACAGAAACCCTGAATAGCAAACACGGCATCCTAAATACAGTACCACCTGTTCTGTACAAGTCTGCTTGGGTTGTTGCAACTGAGCTGCTTGACAGTTGGGGGTTGGGGAGTGGAGTGTACTTCACAGGTTGGCTGACCAACACAAACATAAAACTAACTGCTAGACATATGCTTATAGTTTGTACCCAGGCCAATACTTCCCACGCATACCTACATACCAACAGTGACCTACATAAATTCTTGCACACATGTTGCTTTGAGCCTTTTACGTAAGCTTGCAGGTGCTGGGGTTCTAGGCAATAAAGATCAGTTGTTTGACAAGCCTCTTTGTTTTACGTGTTTGGGATTGTTTTGCTTATTTGTTGTCAAAAGACAAAAATGAACTTTTGGGGAGTTTGTGTGTTCAGAAAGCTTAGAAATATTGCATGGACAGGCATACTTTTACTTGTCATGACTTCAAACATAGCTAGCCCCACTGGTTTATGGGTCCTCCCCTAACTACCTGTAAAAATATATAAATAAATGAGGCAGGTGTTTACTCTTCCAGTTGATTAATTGATAATGATTTTACTGCAATGGAGGGCAGAAAGCTAAAAACCCAAAGGCAGCAGGTATAGGAGAAATAGACGCTGTCTAGGCAGGATTAGAAAACAGCTTGAGAGAGGTATTTACAAAGGCTTGTGTGGCAGAACTGTATGTTTTCCATATAGTTTAGAGAGCTCATAGTCCCAGACTACATCAATGCCACGTATGAAGTTCTCAGTTTTATAAGCATGTAGCCCTAGAGATTTTAAAATGCGTTAGGAAACATTTCCCCCCTGGACAAAAAATTGCCAAGATGCATCAGTGATGTGCACAGAAAAAGGTGCCTTAGAACACTGTCTATTAAGCCCGATTTAAATTGGGCCACTTTTTCTCAGTGTGTCTGTGTAGCTTTTGTCACATTTGCAGCAGAAGAAATAGTAACTGACATTTGCATAGGCCTTCACAGTTTGCAAAGTGCTTTCCATGTATGATCTTATTGGGCCCTTACAACCACCCAGGAGCTGCATCCTGCTTTTTCACCATTTCATTAATGAGGAAACCAGAAGTCCAGCCAGTAGTCCTACAGTTAGTAAGGATCAGAAAAGCCACATTTTTTTTTTCTCTCTCAAGAACCAATACTCTCACCAGTACACTAAGCTGCCTGGTCCAGGCAGTCTAAGAAACGCAGCATGGGCCATTCTATGAATCAACTGAAAATATTTGAAGTGCCTACTCTGTGTGTTGGCACTATCCTGGGGATTGGAATATCAATTAAAAATGTTTTCCCCTCAAGGATCTTACAGTTTAGGGCAAGAATTTTTAAGCCTTTTTATTGTGTCATGGATGCCTTTAGCAATCTGGTGATATCTTTGGATTTCTCATAATAATGTTTTTAAACATATAAAAGAAAATACATAGAAAGAAAGGTAAAAGTCAATGAAACTAAAAATGTCTTTTTCTTCCTGATCCCATTTCATAGTTCTCATGAAGTTTATTCACGTACTGCAGACCCCTCATCTACCAGGAAACATCGTGCACACAGAGTATATTTAAAAACACACACAAAGCAGTGAAGGGAGGGAGTCGCCAGCAGCTGATGATAAAGAAAGGTCTCAGGAGGCAGCCCTTCAAGCCAACATTGAAAAAGGCTGGTCTAAGGTTCTAAGATGCAGAGGTGAGGAGAGAGTACCCTGAAGGCATAGGGGAAAGCATTAGCAAAGACTCAGAGAGGAAGATGGATTGTGTGTGAGAGACACCAAGTGGATCCATTGGGCTGGGCTGTAGAGTGTGTGAATAACATGAAATAAGTCTGGGAAGGTGTGGAATGTGATTATGAAGAGTTTGAAAGAATAAAAAAAAAGTTTACATTTAATCCTTTAGGTAACATGAAACCCCTACAAATTTATGAGTAGGGAACCTATCCTTTAGGAAAATCACTTTGGCCATTGAAGAGGGGATAGAATAGAAAGAGATCAGAGGCAGGGAAACCAATCAGGAGACTGTTAAAGTCAGGAAAATGAGAGGCGTTAAGGCTAAGAACCAGGGTAGTGACCATGTGAGTGGAGCAAAGGGAACAGATACAAGTCAACAGATTTCACCTAAAATTTCCAGGTAGCAAATTTTGCCAGCATTTGCTGCAACTCAATCTATTTCATGAGATTAATGAAATGTTACCAGCATGAGCCCTGCCTATGGCTCTGTGCTGAAAGCTTTACCGAGGACAGTTGAGATGGTGGATTACTGGTAGGTAGATCGGTTAGCTGATGATTTATACATGAAGCAAGGAAAGGAAAAACTACACCAAATAAGTGAGTATCGATGTTTGCTTGGAGCTCAGGTCATCTCTTTATGTGGATCCTTAGAACAGTTTCATTCACTCTATTTCTGTTTTATAGCTTAGCTTACAAGCATGAATAATGCAGGCCCACAAATAGCGTTGAAAGCAACTCTAGCCAGGAGGTAGAAGGAGGGAAGAGTCCATATTTTATGAAAACAACCCCAAACAGAAAAGACATTTTCACGTCTTCTAAGAAACAATACCAAATAAAGAAATAATATGTATAAACTGAAATAAGATCTGGAAAGATTTTTTTTTCCACACTAAACATGGATGAGATGAGGTCATATCTGAATACTCCAACAGGTCTGTGATCTCATCATATCTATATTTCCTCCAACCTTGCATAATACAAATCATTCAGGCCTATCCCTCCTATGCAACTGTTGTCTATATCCACAGTGGTCCACTCTAAATGTGGCGGACCTTTCTTGCCTTCACTTAACATTGTGAGGGTACCATGGGCTGTCTTCCTATTATCCTACCCTTTCCCTGTGTCCAGCCCATCTCTTTTTCCATCAAACTTTTCTCCAATTGAATCCTTCGCTTCTATTTTCTTTGAAGTTTCTTCCCCCCTCCCCTGTTCTATTCTGCGCACACTCACCACATACCTATTACCCTCATTTTTAGTTTCTCTGAAGTAAACATGGGGATGTTTCCTCACTTGCAGTCATTCAGCAACACCAGTAGAACACTGACACTGAGAAATGGACTTTTATTCTGAGTTCATACTGTAAGGAAAATACAATTTCAGTTTCATTGAATATTTAAAATTAAATTAATTTAAATTTCGTATCCAACCCTTCAGAAATTGGCAAAAAAAAACCCTACAAATCACTGGAAAATGATGAAGAAAACATCAGTGATACAGATTAAATTTAAAAGTGTGTTGTATATGCTTTTTTTTGAAAACAGATTGTTAAACATTTATCCACATGCCCCTGAATGGGAGGCATAGGAGCTTGAACTCTGCTGGGACAGGGCTAACTCTCTCCTGTAGTGTCAGGAGTCTGTACTCATATGGCACCTTCTCAGCCCAGCTTAGAAAGGAGCAAACAAATTTGGGGGAAGAGTTAGCTGGTATTAATATTGACACAAGAAGTCTTTTTTAAAACTCTCTATATGGAAAAACAAGAGCCACCAAAAGGATTATCTTGTTACAGTTCCTCTCAAACACCAAAATCATGCTGTCTTTATTTAGTAGATATTTTGAATATAATGGCATGTGTGAAGTTTGATTCTTGTCCTCCAACAGAATGTAATCTCCTTGAGGATAGGGATTGTTTCGTTTACATCTTTTTATCTCTAGGATGTAGCATATGCCTGACATGTAGTTAGAGGCTTGATAAATGTTTGGCAACTTAATTCATCAAACACTATCTCCCTCTTCACCCTAAACCCCACCTTCCACCAAAAAAGTAAGAAAAAACACAAAATAGAAGATTCTCATTAGGATACTGCATTTTATCCTACTGTGTGTATGAGATTCAAAAGGACAAAGAAAGAATTTATCCATCCATTCTTCCTTCTATCCATACATCCATACATATATACATTCATCCTTCCATTCATCCATCCATCCATTTCTCCATCCTTTTTATTTATCTATCCACTCATCCCTCTATCCAGTGTGGGACTATGGAAAGTCTCCAGGTTTGGAATCAGAGGACATGGATCCTACCTTTGCTATTACTGGTTATGTGACATCAGGCAACTTATTTCCTTTCTCTGGAGTCCAGGTCCTGCCCTAATACACACTACCTGTGCAAGGCATTCAGTTTATTAGTGCCACAGGCAATCATTTAAAACAGGACCTCAAACTGAGATCCATGGATAGATTACAGGTACTCTGTGGTCTTGAATGGGGAAAAATACATCTTCATTTTCTGAATTGAACTGAAATTTAGCATTTTTTAAAATAATGAATGCAGGCAATAAACCAAAGAAGCATTCGACTTCACCAAACTGCCAACAGAGTCCATGGCATTTAAAAAGAAAAGAATTTAAGAACACTTGGCCCAAGAAGTTAGGTTGCAAAGCAGGTACTGATTTGCATTGGTAGAGGGAATTTCCATGCCAAGAGTTCCTTGCACTGGTGAAATTTTAAGTTTTGTGCCTTCTCCTGCGATCTCTTGACCATTATCATTATCACTATTATTGTAAGTGGAAAAAGGAAGACTATAGTCACGCAGCGATTCAGTCCCATTGTGCTGCTGTCCAAATGTCGGGGGAGCAAAACTAAGCGCTTTTCCCAGGAATGTCATTGGAGAGCCTCTTTTGTCAGCCTAGGCCTCCTTGTGAACATGCCCTAGTTTCCAAGTTAGACCTAAGCACCTCAGTTGTTTTACAGCTTAAACTGTGTACGTGCAGAGCTCTCTCTTGATCGGCTCCAAGCGCGGCAAAAGCCAGAACGGGCGCCTACATCCCAGCTGTAAAATTGCACATTCCACTGTAAGCGAGCAATCTAAACTACCTACTTCATCTCCTTCTACCCAAATATTGCATTTGCTCTTACCATAAAGATGCTTTATAACGGCCACAAGGAGTCATAACTCACAGAGGGGTTGCTACTGAGCTGCTCCTCATGGCCTGCAACTCCCACTCTATTAGGAGAGCATATGTTGCCTCTCTATCATGAGTTATGATTGGGCCAGGTTGCCTTCAAGTCTATATTTAGAAAGCAACCCCCCACCCCCACTAAAGAGATTCACAAACAATCGGAGACTGTCCAAATTGCCAAATGGTTTCCATGTTGCAAAGCAATTCCTTAGGTGTTTCTGCCTGGGATTAGGCTGCCTAAATTCTCAATTAGTGCAAATGTTCTTTTACCTGGATGAGTATCATGCTTGACTGCATGGAAACAACTGTTCCAGCAAGCATCTTCCAAACATGGACAAGAGAAGGCCCTTTGGGAGACTGAAGCTCAATTACAAAATATTGGAGAGGCAAATGAAGAAAGTTTACCACCATCCATCAATGAGGCAGCTCACCGGATGGCAGAGTACACCAAGTACAAAGACTGGGAGATGAGAAGACCTGAATTCAAATCTTGCCTTAGGCTCTAGCTGTATGACCTTGGACAAATTATATAAACTTTCTCAGCTTCGCTTTAGTCATTTATAAAATGTCTTCAAAAAGCTTACATTTTATTAGAGATGATGATACATACAAAATGGTGATGGCTCATTTTCTCAGGTATCAGTATAAACGGCATTGAAAATTTTTGAATGTCTCATGGATATCATGGGTATTTTTAATAACAGAATCTCATCCTATTTTCCTGTGGTTGGTTGTGTCTTTCAAATCAAGCCAAATCCAGAGATATCTATGGAAGGTCTATAATAAGCAAGTCACATTTTTGCCTTGCTCAAGGTGTCATGGAACACACAGAGAGATAATGTGTAAATCCTTTCCTCTAGGAACTGAGAGAACTTAATTTTGTATATATTTCATATCTGTCTAACTGTGTCCATGTTGTCTCTCCCAAGAGAATATAAGGTCCTCATGGACAAAGACCACTTCGTTTGTGTTTTTGTGTTCCCAGCATTTAGGATAATGCCTGGCAAAAATATTCAAATACAGATATAATATATATGTATATGTATATATTAGGTGCTGAATGAATGCTTCTTGCTTGACTGATTGCTTATGAAACAACAATGCAGCAATACTACAACTGCATTGGACATCTGATCTAAGTGGTTTGAATCTTTTCATTCTTTATTGTCTTTGTATTATTAGGCACAACAGTTAACAATCTTTCCTCCAATCCTTTGAACAATATTGGGTACTAAGGTAGCATATAGATTGCCCATTTAGTTTCCTATATTCTGGCTACATGACTGGCAAAATTGCTTTTCAATAATACATGATACAATTTTATACCACATCTTGTGCACAATTCATAATTGTTTATATACCATGCCTATTGACTAAAAGCCACCATTTTGATTCTTTGAAAGGAAATATTGATTCTTCTAAAAGGTTATGCCAAACTCTGAAAAATTCTACCATGCTAGAAAAGCTTCAAGTCTGGGTCCAGTGAAAAAGTTGGAAGAGAAGGTTGTAACCAGATTGTACAGTATCTTAAATGCCATAATAAACAATTTATTTTATCTTGTTCTTATAATCATCTTTTAAAAAAAAAAAGAAGGCTTTATAGAGTTATTTGCCAAATGGCTTTAGGTTCTTTCATTGTAGAATAGAAGATCCGTAAGGGTAAAACTGTTTTTTTTTTCATTTTTGTCTTTGTCTCTTTCTCTTATAGGGTTGTGAACTGTATTGAGGACTTTGCTTTTGACTGGCTGTAAATGTGATTAGGAGGAGATATTCACCTACTGACTGAGTGGAAAAACTATGCAATCCCATCTTTAATATGCATCTAAATTAACTGTTGTTTTTGATAATAAAATAGAAATATTTATGGATCCACAGGAGGTGAAGAAGTTCATTAACTCTCTGGATAAATAACAGAATGAGCAGTGGAAAATCTATTGACAGATTTAATCAGGAAATTGCGAAAACAACCAGATATAACTGATTTTACATGATGTTCAAAGATTGAGTTCAGAAGGACTTGATTGGGTGAATTTAGAAAATTTTCCCCCTCCCCAATCTTTTGCCAAAGATTTATTTATCCCTATGATCTTAGCTTAATGATTGGAAATAAGAAAGTAGAATTTAAATTTGGAATCATTAACTGTACTGATTATTGTAATTTTGAATGAGAGGAAAGGTATATCATGGTATAAACTTCTTGGTATGCAAGAGTTTCCATTGACTTTTGATCAGGTGCATGAGAGAGGGGTCCCACCTCTGCCTCTACCCTCATCCCAGACAGTTTAGTCTCAGAAGAATGTGAGGTAGCTGCCAGAGGAAGGTTGGGGAACTAGATACCAATAAATTGCCTCGGAGAAAGAGGGTTAGAAAAATAATGCCTAGCTATGAAATATCATTTGACAGATTTTGGTGATATAACAGTGAACTGAGTATTTGTTGATGGGCAGATCAAACTGATCAGAGAAGGCTTTGCAAGATTTCTCCAATATCCTGACTCAGAAAGCCAAGGAATTTAGCTAATGGAGGTAGAATGGGTATTGCTACATGTGACAGTAGTACAGTGGGATTAGGGGTAGCATTATTGAGGGAAAAAATGAATTTGTAGGCTGGACATGTATTTGCTACAATTTTTTTTCTTAATTGTAAGAAATAAGATGGCTGTGAGATATATTGAAATGATTTCCTTTATTTTGTATCAGAATTAAATATTCAAAGTCAATCTTTATTTTTCAGATGAGTTAAGATAATAGGGATGGTTTGACCCCCATATTACATGGAATGGTAATTTGGGAATAAGGGATAGATAAAACATCTTTGAAAACTAGTAAAAAACTGCTGATAAATATTTGAATTTGATACAAAAAAACATAAATACAAATCATTTCTATTTGAAACATTAATATACAATACAGATAAGAATAGACTAGAGGCAATCTAGTTTTGATGATCAAAGGTTAACTTAAAAGTTAACTCCAATAACCATACATTTCTGGTAAACAATATTCGTTTACTTTTCTTGCTTCCCAAATCCAATTGCATACAAGATCTCTGGACCATCTGTGACTGTGTGTTCAACTTCAGAGATCAAGTTTGGAAACTTTGAAAGAATTTGACATGGTTTTCACTGACAAATACTCCCCAATACTTTTCATGACTTTAACATAGCTGACATTTATAAAGCACTTTAAAGCACATTTGTAAGGTGCATTACATATATTTTCTCATTTTATCCTCATGACAATCTTATGACAGGGAAATCCTATTATTATCCACATTTGACATATAAGAAAACTGAAGTAGAAAGGGGGTAAATGACTTGCTGAAGGTCACACAAGTAGTTGAGATAGGATTCAAACTCAGCACTCTATTATAATGCTAATTAACTTTCTATCATAGTCATTCTTTCAGTTATCTTTTATTCAAATATAAAAGCAATCTTATGATATCAGATCTTAAAATATATTTTGATATTTAAAATACTTGCCTTGAAGTTTTGATTCAAAAAGGATTTAGTGACTAATCACTCCATATGATTAGTGAACAACTGCTTTGGGGCATTTGTTTTGGGATGATGTTCAAAGCCTGGCTTAAGATATACTAGCTGACTGAAGTGATACATTGAACTAGTTGTGACGGGATGATCTTTACCGAGAAGCCAAGCATCAACTAATCTTTCTTCTTCTGTGATCACCACATTCAGTGAGAGAAAGATCTAGTTGTACAATTCAAAGGAGAATTCATAGATGAAGCATTTTTGTTCACAAGAAGATGAACCTTGAAGATTGGACCATTGAGTGTTAGCCTAGATTCAAATAAATTATTAAAGATGGCAGTCAATAAACATTATCAAATACTAATTATGTGTCATAATCATATGTTTCTGAGTGCTGTGGATACAAAGAAAGGCAAAGTACAGCATCTGCCCTCAAGGACCTCACAGTCTAATGGAAGAACATAACACATAAAAGGAAACTGAAAACTGAGAAATAAAGAGATGGCTGCTCTGGGTGTCCTGCTTAAATGGAGGATCTAGGAGGAGTTCTCCATCTTCCACCCTTTCCAATGAGAGGTATGTAGAATCCTCAGGAGCAGCAAATACTGATAAGGAGGTGTATCACCAAGGCAACATTCACAGTACTGGCAGTGATTATGAATATACTTATTCATACACCAGAAAGCCAAATCCCCAAACCAAGAAGCACAATCAGTAGCCAAGAAGTCAATACATATTATCACTGCAGGGGACAAAGCCTATCCTAAGTCTTCCTGCCCTGCTGGGGCCTTCCCACAAACAAACACTCATGAACCTAGCTGTGCCTCCTTGCCTGTGTCCTTCCCATCCATGACTACCCAGACCAACTTCTTTCCAGCTCTGCTCCACCGTTCCTGTTCCACTGATTCAGCAAGGTCCTCCCTCTACATGTGACTCAGGCTTCCATGTGATTTAAGCAGGTCACAGAGGCCTATTAATGAATGGGAAAGATTTTCCCATTTAAATTACCATTACAGGAGGGTTAATGTGATCTGGCAGGATGAGCTGTGACCACCCCCACCTCCCAAAAAAGAATGTTAAATGATTCCTACCCCCCAAAATATAGATATAAATAGAGCATTTTGCAGTTATAAAGTATTTTCATGTACATTATTTTATTTGACCCTTACAACAACCTTTACAATGTAAATATTGCTCCCCTTTTTCAAATAGGGATAGTGAGCCTTATTGGAAATAATATGACTTGTCCTAGGTAAGATAACTAGACGGTAGTAGATATGGACTTTGAATGCCAATTATTGTGTCTTTCTTTTTTATATAATCACATTCAGCATAGGTCCTAAATACAATGAGAACAGGCTTTGGTCTAATTCTTCTGCTATAGGAGCAACCCCTTTTTCTCTTATCCTTTTAAATGGCCCTTCCTGGTACCTAGTTGCCTTTGCTTTACTTTGAGAATTGCAACTTAGTTGAAAAAAAATCAAAACAAAAAAACCTAGGGATATAAAGACAAGGAAGCTCAATTATTTCTTGCCCCAAGGAGTTTATATTCTCATGGGGGAAAATAATACTAAATTGAGTTGGAAAGGGGGATCATTTGGGGGAGCCTGTTGTTGTTCAAGAATTGGCCTTGAGTCCTGGACCTCAGCAAGATATGGCAAAAACTTACTGACCAGAGCTGAAGGGCTCTGGAATGGATTCTGTGTTAACAGTGAGGCAAAAATAGAAACGATTGTTCCAGTAGGAAAGGGTAATTTTACAGATGTAGAAACTGAGGCCCAGAGAGGAAATATAACTTACCTAGGATAAAAGAGAGAGTAAGGAGGAGAGCCAGGATTTTGAGCCTGTATCTTCTGACTCTTAATTCAGGACTCTTTCCACTCTGGTACATTGGTGCCATAGTTATTATCCAAATAACTTTTCTGGGATATATTCATTCTACAAATACTTATACCTTTGTATATACATATGTATAATATGTAAATGTATATGTGCATATAGATTGCATATATACATATGTTTAATATGTATATATGTGTGTGTGTTTACACATACATATCTTTAGTCATGGGTCATCTACCACCGGCATAGTTACCCAACTGTTGGACCCAACATGGTCCCTTCCTGGGAGAGTATCTTGCTTCCAAAGTCTTTCGTGTTCAGTGTGTTCTTCAAACTCAAATTTCTACTAAATGACACATACATACACACCTATATACATACAGATAAATGGATAGATAGATGTCATTACATCCAGATCTATCTATATCACTTCCCCCATTAGAATATAATCTTGTGGGCAGAAATTATTTCATTCTTTGCATCCCCAGTACCTAGCACGTAGTAGGTGTTTAACAGATGCTTATTTGTTCATTAATACACCTTACTGAAAAATAGATTAGGACAAAATATGCTCAATAAAACTGAGACACCAATACTTTCAATGCCTTCCTGAGAATTCTAAAAGAAAATTATTTTGCAAGCTTTCAAATCTAATATGAGTATGCATTTTTAGACTACATATAGACATTCACTTAAGTGCTAGTACTATAAATATGAGTCCAATGACCAATGAATCATCATAGTATTGAAGGAACAGAGTCATATCAACATTCACATTGTTGCTATAAATGAAGTCAGATGATGTAATTGAGATGCAAGTAAGCAGAAAGATGACTTACAAATTCTCTTCAGAAAAATAAAAATGTTTGCAATCTACTTTATGTTATTTTCAAGAAAAGGAAAGATCATTTTATGAAACACTTGATCATCTTGAATATCTTCATGAAAAAATAAGCAAAAACATGGCGATCATGACAATTATGGCTTATATGAAAATACCTGTTATGGAGAAAGAAATGGTATGAAGAATATGTTAGGATTCTCCAAATTAAAAAGTCAAGGCAAAACATGGTGGGGGGCAGGAGCAAAGAACTCATTTCTATATCTTCATTGAGAAAGAGGACCCAGGCCATCCATCACTTCATTTCCCATGTGGCTGCACTCCTTTGGGCTTTTCTATCATGCCTTTATGTTGAATATCTTTCTTCCCCATTTTCAGATAACTTTTATGTCATTTCTCCTCTCATTAGATTGGAAACCTCTTAATGGCAGAAAATGTCATTCTTATTAGTATTTGTATCCCCAGAACTTAGAACAGAGCCTTTTACATAGGACATGCTTTCTAAATGTTTGTTAGCTAACTGATCCTGGGGAATTCTCTTCACTTCTAATAGCTCAGGCATCTCTAAGAATATAAATTGAAGAGAAGTTGAAAATTTGCTCTGGTAAAGGTAGTTCCTCCTCACAGAACTCCGTACCCCAATAAAATTATGTCTGTTTTTCTTTAAAAAATTTAATTAGTTTTCAATACAAAGTGTTCATAAAAGATTTTCTTTTAGGAACTATGGCTTAAAATCAAAACACAAAAGTCATTAAAGTCTTGTAGGTTCCACAGAGATTTGTTTCTATGTGACATAAATATTTTTTTAGGAAGAATCAGGAGAATACATTGGAGATACATACATATGTATGTATGTATATGTGGCAAGAATTGATGCTGATGAAACTGACTAAATCTTTAAAGATATGGAATGATTGTGTAATGATGTGGTAGAACTTTCTGAATCAACCATCTGTCTATGCACAGCCACAGTATTGATCTTTGTAGAGCAAAGATAAAAATCACATAAAATTAAAAGAAAGAATAAAAATGAGATGACATGACATATAATTAAGTAAGTTCCAACCATCACTATCTAAATGAGCCTTTGGTATCAAGAAATAGGAAATAGATAGTGAAACAGATCATCACAATTCCATGCAATTATTTAAGAGAAGAAAAACAATTGACGTAACCTAGAGACTGCATCATTCAAAAAAGATGTGAATCTTTGTCAAATGGAGAAGGGAAAATGAGTTTATGAAAAGCTTGGCATGAGACTGAAAGAAGTCAGTTCACTTAGCATGTAAGGCTGAAATTGAAAGAAGGGCATCAAACAGAAGCCAAATGGGGGGGGGGGGGGGGCGGGGAATGGCCAGATATCTGCATCAATTATGGTGGAATCACTTCATGTGTATTCTAGCATCATAGATCCATGTGTATTTCATGAAGAAGTTGAAATGGCACCAAAAGAAGTAAAGATGGGAAGAGATATCCCAGACATAGAGGAGGTCCAGGCTGTAGGTAACATAGGTTTAAAAGAATTGAATTGAGATAATAATTCTCAAAATATCTCAAAGAAAGGAAGATGTCAAATGACTAGAAAAAATTACAGCCATTATGACCTCTGAAAAAGACAATGGAGAAGATATAAGTAACTACTGATTTTAATACCACTTTCAAGTCTATGAAAATAATTTATATACATATTTAAAAGATGCTTGAAGAAAATATGGCATGGGAAGAGAGAAGCTTTTTTACAAATGATAATCTATAATGAAACTGATCTCAATTAGTTGAGAGATGTAGAGAAGGCAGCATCCCACCATGTTTATGCTTTGTTGATTGATTCAGCAGAGCAAAATTCAACTTTAAATATTTGCCCCAAACAAGGTGGCATCCATGCATATCTTAAGATGGTAAAAGATTCCTTGAGGACACAGTGGAAGTAAGTTTGTCCAGTGATCCACTGATTATTAATATCAAATGAGGCATATAACAAGATGTAAGGGTGCTTGCCAAGTGTGTTTGCTACGGTCACATTCCCTACTCAGCACGAATTTGAAAGGGAAGAAAGCTTCTGTATAGACGATGAAATACTTAAAATAGTTCCATTTGGACAAGACATTGTCTTGATTGAATCAAACCTTAGAACATTGGAGAGCTACCCAAATGAGATCCATGACTACTCGTAACTATATATCTAACTATGCCCATAGGAAACACCAAGTGAAAGAAGAATTCTTATTGTTTCAAACATTGGTCTCCAAAATAGGGACTTTAGTCCCCTCAAATTGTGGCTTGACTACCAGTATTGTGATCAACCAGTTGGAGAGTGGGAAGATGGATGTCATCACTATGATAACAAATCATGGAAATTGTCTCCAACACAACCTCCCATTATCATTCAACACTCCCCATCTCTGTCCTTTCTTTCTGCTTTGAAACTTCTCACAAGATTGGTGTTCTGGGGCAGTGAACCATTTTTTTTTTCTTTTGGATGGGAGAGAACCAATTTCACTGTGTAAATGAGCTGGGTTTCATCCTGAATAGCAGTTCTCGTTGTATTATCTTTCTGCACTCTTCTGAACTTCTCAATTTTTATTAAGACATAATCCTTTCAGTGATCTAGGTATACAACCTCCATGTCATCCTTTACTCTTCAAATTTACTCACACCATATATTTAGGCAATTGATAAATCGTATCATTTCTATTTCCACATCTCTGACTCCAGTATTCTACTCTTCACTCACAGAGCCACCACCTCAGTTCAGATTCTCATCACCTCCCTCCTGCAATATTTCAACATCCCCATTATTAGTCTCCTTTTTCAAGACTCTCTTCACAATGATCTGTCTTTCACATGCCTATCTTAGTGATTTTCTTAAAGCATGAGTCTACCCAGTAATACCGCTTCTAGGTTTCTTTCTCCAAAAGATCATAAAAATGGGTAAAGGATCCACATGTACAAAAATATTTATAGCAGCTGTTTCTGTGGTGGCCAAGAATTAGAAATTGGGGGGATGTCCACCAATTGAGGAATAACTGAACAAGTTGTATATGAATGTAATAGAATATTATTGTGCTATAAGAAATGATGAGCAGGCAGACTTCAAAAAAACCTGGGAAGTCTTATGTGAACTAATGTTGAATGAGGTGAACAGAACCAGGAGCGACCATTGTCCACAGTAACGGCAACTGACTTTGATAGACTTAGCTCTTCTCAGCAAGGATCTAAGACAACTCCAAAAGACTTATGATGGAAATACTATCCACATTCAGGGAAAGAACTATGGAGTTTGAATGGAGATGGAAGCATACCATTTGCTCTCCTTTTCTTTTGTTTTGTTCCTTCTTTCTCATGGTTGCTTCCATTAGTTCTAATTCTTCTTTACATCTTGACTAATGTGAAAATATGCTTAATTTGAATGTGTAAGTAGAGCCTCTATCAGAATGCATGCTGTCTTTGGGAAAGGGGAGGAGAAGATGGGGGAGAAAATTCAAACTCAAAATCTTATGGAATGAATATGAATGCTGAAAACTAAAAATAAATAAACTAATTATATATTAAATAAATCAATCAAGAATAGGTCTGACAGTATCACCTGTGCATTCAGTAAGCTATAGTTATTCCTTAGAAACTGAAGGCTCAGATATGCACTCCTTTGCTGGGCATTAAAAACCCTACCTGGACCCAAACAATCTTTCCAACCTGTTTAATTATACATTACTTGCATTTTCATACTTTATAATGCAGTCAATCTAGCTTTGTTGCCATTTCCCACACTCATACAAAACCAACTACAATATTCAAATATGAATAGGAAATTAAGGTGTGAAACCATCCATTTAACAGAGTTACTAAAGAAAGAAGAATTGATTTATATTGAAAGCTTTCTGTGGAGTTGAAATCAGCAACAATCCACTTTAGATTTGGTTTTGCACTGGGCATGGGAAATATCAAAGGGAGAAACAAGACTCCTGGTGAAAAGCTGCTCTGTTTTCTGACTGTATTGACCTGTTATTTGATAGCTGTATTGTGCATTTCAATAAAAAAGTATCTTAAATAGGAGAAATTCACCTATGTGGCAAGCTACATTGACCAAATTAATTAGATAATTAATTACTGTAGTTTTAAATTATTTGGGGAAGTCCTGTGTAATTAGTTTTATTTACATTTCATTCATAATTATTTATGTTTGCTATTTATCCAAAACATGCACAGAGATTTTTTTTTCTAAAAATATATGATATAGGGAGCCAAGATGGTGGAGTGAGAGCAACTACTCACTTAAGTTCTTAGATAAGCTCCTTCAAATACCTCTAAAAAGAGAAACTGACCAAAATTTGAAAGTGCAGAATCCAATAGGAGACAGATTGTGGCAGATTCACAGACCAGGACAGACTGGAAGGTTGACGGGGAAGGATCTGTTCTGCCGGGGTAGAAGAATCCACAGTATACAGCACAGCAAGAAAGCCCTGGGGTGGCCTGAGGCAGCCACAGCACTGTGGAACTGCAGAGCGGCAGCGCAGGGTGGGAAACTAGCAGAGCTGAGTGAATGACAGCCGCTGAGCCTCAGGTATCAGCAAAAGTTGCTTCTGAGACTATCAGCCCACAGATTAAATGTCTGTAAGTCACCTACTTGAACTTCCAGGAGCCAAAATGGCAAAGTGATCAGTAAATGCTCTCTCCTCCCCCTTTGTTGACCTTGAAAGTACCATAAAATATTTCCCCAGAAAAATCCTGGATCAGTGGGATCAGCAGAAGGAGCAAATAGTCTCGTAGCACCTGAGGCTAGGAAAATAGTTAAGGGGGATTCCTCTTACTGTGGGAGGGACTAACTGGAAGGAGATCAGCCCCAGGGAGGTGGAGTCTCGAAATCACCAATACCAGGAACCTAGGCTTGCCTCAGGGGAAATGGGAAGACAGTGGGGCAGCTGGAATCACCAACTCCTGAGCCTACCTTTGCTCCAGGTCAGCTGAGGAGCTCTCCCATGACCAGACCACCCCTCCCCCACACTTAAATTACCCACAGGACTAATCCAGGGAAACACAAAACAAAAAGAATAAAAGACACCTGCCCTTTGCTTTCTCACACGAGCCAGCTCCACACCAGGTTCTCCAGAGGCTACTATACACAAAGCATCACTATCATGAGTAAGAAGAAGCAAAACAAGAAGGAAAAGACCATGGAATCTTTCTGTGGGGACAAGGATCAAAACACGAATACCAAAGAGGTCAGTATTGAGACTATACTCTCATCTGAAACTTCATAAGGAACTATGAACTGCTCACATGCACAAAGAACTCTCCTGGAACAGCTGAAGAAGGGAATAGAAGAAAAACTAGCCAATGATTTTAAAAGTATGAAAAAAGAATTCTATCAAGGGAACAGCTCTTTAAAAAGGAAAATTGAACAAATGGAAAAGGAACCACAAAACCTAACTGGGAAAATTGGACAAATGGAAAACGAATTACAAAAGCTAATTGGAGAAAATAATTCCTTAAAGGGAATAAATTGGACAGATGGAAAAGGAGATGCAAAAATTAACTGAAGAAAACAATTTTATAAAAATTAGAATTGGGTAAGTAGAAACTAATGACTCAAGGAGACATCAAGAATCAGTCAAATAAAATCTAAAGAATGAAAAGATAGAAGAAAATGTAAAATATCTAACTGGAAAAACAACTGACCTGGAAAATAGATCCAAGAGAGAAAATTTAAGAATAATTGGTCTACCAGAAAGCCACGATGAAAAAAAGAGTCTGGACAATATCTTCCAAGAAATCATCAAGGAAAATTCCTCAGAAGTGCTGGATCCAGAGGGCAAAATAATCATCGAAAGAATTCAACATTCACCTTCTGAAAGGGATCCTAAGCTAAAAACATCAAGAAATATTGTTGCCAAATTCCAGAACATCAAGTGAAGGAGAAAATACTACAGGCAGCCAGAAAGAAACCATTCAGATATTGAGGAGCTACAATCAAGATCACACAGGACCGTGAAGCTTCTACATTAAAAGATCAAAGGAATTGGAATATGATATTCCATAAGGAAAAGGAGCTAGGACTACAACCAAGGATCAATTATGCAGCAAAGTTTAGCATAACATTTCAGGGAAGGAGATCAACATTCAACAAAATAAGGGATTTCCAGACCTTCCTGAAAAAATGGCCAGAACTCAATAGAAAATTTGATCTTCAAACACAGGTTTCAAGAGAGGCATAAAAAGGGGAAAAGAAAAACTTGTTACTCAATTTGGACAAACTGTTTACTTCTCTATAAGGGAAGATGATACTTGTTAATCTTGAGAATTGTATATCTACTGTGAAATATAAAAGGGATATACATAGATAGAGGGAACAGGTATAAAGTAAATGAGATGATAATAAAAATGTGATTTAAGTATGGGAAGGGATTGTAACAGGATATGTGAAAAGGAGAAAGCAGAAAATGGTAAGTTACATCACAGAAAGAAGTCCAAATTATATTACAGCAAAGGGAAAGAGGGAAGGGAGAAGAGCATTGTTTGAGAAGTACTCTCATCTGATTTGGTTCAAGGAGAGAACAATAAACTTAATTAAATATATAAATCTAACTAGCTCTATAGGCAATAGAAGGGGAAGGGGGAAGAAAGGGGAGGGAAGGCTAAAAGGGAGGGAAGAAGTAGTAATGATAAAGAGGAGTAAAAGGGAGGGGGGCTGAAAGAAGGAAGGGAAGACTGCAGGAGGTGGTGGTGAAAAGTGAAAATTCTATTGAAGAGGGGAAAGGAGACGGAAGAACTAAAAGCACAAACAGTGGGAAAGAGTATGGAGGGAAAGACACAGACTGTAATTCACATAACTGTGAATGTGAATGGAATGAACTCTCCCATAAAACGGAGATGGATAGCAGAATGCATTAAAAACCATAATCCAAAAATATGCTGTTTACAAGAAACACATTTGAAATGGGGTGATGCACATGTTTCTCGTGGGTAGACCAAACCAATATAATAAAAATGACAATTCTATCTAAATTAATTTACTTATTTAGTGTCATACTAATCAAACTATCAGATAATTATCTTCTAGAGCTGGAAAAAATAATGTCAAAATTCATCTGGAAGAACAAAAAGTCCAGAATATCAAGGGGACTAATGAAAAGAAATGCTAGGAAAGGTGGCTTGGTGCTACCAGATCTCAAATTGTATTATAAAGCAGCAATTATCAAAACCACTTGGTACTGGCTAAGAACCAGAAAGGTAAACAAGTGGAATAGACTTGGTACTCAAGATACAATAGACAATATATATAGCAATCTACTGTTTGATAAACCCAAGGATACCAGCTTCTGGGATAAGAACTCATTGTTCAACAAAAATTGTGGAAAACTGGATAACAGTGTGGCAGAAACTAGGCACAGACCAATGCTTGACACTGTACACAAGAGTAAGTCCAAATGGGTACACAATCTAGGTATAAAGATTGATACTATGGATAAATTGGTGGAGCAAGGAATGGTGTATTTATCAGATTAATGGAGAAGGGAAGAATTTTTGACTAAAGAGGAGTTAGAAAGCACTATGAAGTGCAAGATGCGTAATTTTGATTACATTAAACTGAAAAGTTTTTGCACGACCAGACCCACTGCAACCAAGATTTGGAAGGATGCAGAAAACTGGGAAAGAATTTTTGCAGCTAGTGTCTGTGATAAAGGTGTCATTTCTAAAATATATAAAGAACTGAGTCAAGTGTACAAGAATACAAGTCATTCCCCAATTGATAAATGGTCAAAGGATTTGAACAGGCAATTTTCAGAAGAAGAAATTAAAGATATCTATAGTCATGAAAAAATGCTCTGAATCACTATTGATTAGAGATATGCAAATCAAAACAACTCTAAGGTACCACATCACACCTATCAGATTGGCTAACATGACAGAACAGCAAGATGATAAATGTTGGAGAGAATATGGGAGAATTGAAAAACTAATTCCTTGTTGGTGGAGCTGTGATCTGATCCAATAATTCTGGAGAGTAATATGGAACTATGACCAAAGGGCTACAAAAATATGCATACACTTTGACCCAGAAATATTGCTTTTGGGACTTTATCCCCAAGAGATCACAAAAAGGGGGAAGAGTCCTACATGTACAAAAAATATTCCTAGCAGCACTCTTTTTGGTAGCCAAAAACTGGAAACCAAGGGGATGTCCATCAATTGGGGAATGGCTGAATAAATTATGGTATATGAATGTAATGGAATACTATTGCACTATAAGACATGATGAACAGGACAACTTCAGAGAGGCCTGGAAAGACTTATATGATCTGATGCTGAGTGAAAGGAGCAGAACCAGGAGAACTTTGTGCACAGCAATAACCACAGTGTGCGAGAGATTTTCTGGTAGACTTGGAACTTCATTGCAATGCAAGGACTTAAAAAAATACCTAATGGTTTTTTAAGGCAAAATGCCTTCCACATCCACAGAAAGAATTATGGAATTCAGTCAAAGAATGTAGCAGATTATTTTCTTTTGTATTACGTTTTGTTTTGTTATATGATTTCTCCCATTCATTTTAATTCTTCTACACAACATGACTATAGTGAAAATGTATTTAATAGGAACGGATGTGTAGAACCTATATAAAATTGTTGCCGTCTCAGGGAGGGAGGGGCGAGGGAGGGGAAAAAAATTAAGTTATATGGTAGTGACTGTAGAACACTGAAAATATATCAAATTAATAAAATATATATAAATATATATTCAATAACATTATTAAGTTTATAATAAAATGTTAACAATAACAAGGCTAAAAGCATTTTAAAGTATTAATAAATAAAATACTTCAAAATAGTATCCATCCTTTATCTTAACCTTGAATTTTTTTCATTTATTCAACACTAAAATACTGTACATGTATATAATTTATAAATATGGATATATATATATGGGGGTGCTTTTTCAAAAATATTACTGACAAGGAATGGAATGAACAGAGGTTATAGTTCACTGTTGTAGAGCATGCCATCAAGTGTATCTGGCAGCCCATTGGGCTGTTACAAGAGGACATCTGTCTTTCACTAGTATTGTAGATGAACAAGGGATAAATTGATGAAGAGTAGGAGACTGGGTTACATAGTCTTTGGGAAATGATACAGTATGTTTATTTTAAATTCTGATTTAACAATTGCCCCCAAAATGAACACTTTTATATGCAGAATATAATGGAAAAAGAGAATTGTGCATGAAACTATGAATCTCTATTATGTATAACTTGGTTTTCTTTTTAAATGCAATGTAGGTAGTAAATTCAGCCTACAACTTTCAAAGCTGTCCTACTTGTCTGTGATTCTTTCTGCCTTTCCTTCTGTTTTCTTTTCTGTAACAAAGAAAAGCCTCAGCTTTCCTGATCCATAAAATGAGAATAACACTAAGGGCACTTACTTCACAGGGGTCTTATGAATGTGTAAATTTTAAAACTTTTCAGATGTAAGCAATTTTAATTGTAGCATTTATTATAACTGTATTCTCTTTTTTATTTTCTTGTGTTTAGTGTATAGCAGACAGAATAGATGCTGGGACAAATGGGTCCTACTAATTTTCATTTGTAGTCATTGTTTGGTGGATTAATGCTCAGAAGACTAAAATGATTGTTTTCTGGTTTTGTTCTGTAATTGAATAATAGTTTTTTGATGTAAGCCTATCTTCCAAAGACTCACTAAAGGCACCCTTGGGATGATTCCAGTAGCAGATAGCTTAAAGAGATGATATGTACTTCATCTTGATCTCACATGGCTTTTATAGGTCACTATATTTTGAGAATTTTTCTTAACCTTTAACTTGGTATTTATGTATATTCTGTGTGACATATATTTAAAATATTGTTCAATTTTTATGAGTCAATGTTACATTCAAGCTCTTGCTAACAACAGTTTTACCCAGGATGGTGCTCTGGTTCCAGAGTAATTAATTTGTTGGTTTTTCAAAGATATTTTGGGCTTGTATTTGTACTGGTATTGGAATTTGTCCTCTTTTTACTTATAAAAGACAACTTCTGGTCTATAATTCCAGCCACTTGATCTTGTCTTGATATTCAATGGGTGCACTGATATGCTGCATACTATCACTTCCTTGCAGATTCAGCATTGATCAATAAGTCCAGCTGCCTCAAAGAGCCTCCTTGTTAGCAATAATTTGGTTTTGTATTGACATGATAAATGCCTCAGCTTTTATAAACAAATTGATATTATACAGTCTTTTATTATTTTCATCATTATCATTTTATTCTCTTATAAATGTCTTTTATCATCTTCCCCCATTAAAACATTCCATTCTTTGTTTCTAGATCCCTAGTACTCAGTCTAGTATCTGAACTAGAGCAGGATCTTAATAATCACTTGTAGAATTGGAAATTGAAGATGTCTATCAATTCAAATGTCTATCAATTGAGGAATGACTGAACAAGTTATGTTATATGAATGTAATGGAATACTATTGTGCTATAAGAAATGATGAACAGTGGACTTCAGACAAACCTGGAAAGACTTGCATGAATTGACGCTGAGTAAAGTAAGTAGAACCAGGAGGGCATTGTTCACAGTAACAGCAACACCGTGCAATGACCAACATTGACAGACTTAGCTCTCCTCAGCAATGCAATGAACTAAGACAATTCCAAAAGCCCCATAGTGGAAAATGCTATCCACATCTAGAGAAAGAACTATAAGTCTGAATGCAGATTGAAGCACATTATTTTTTCTCTCTTTTATCCTTTGTTTTTTTCTTTCTCATGGCCTTTGCCTTTGGTTCTAATTCTTCTTTACAACGTGAATAATGTGGAAATATGTTTAACTTGATTGTACATGTATAGCCTACATCAGATGCACACTGTCTTGGGGAGGGAGCAGGGAATGAGGGGGCGGGAAATTTAAAACTCAAAATATTATAAATGTGAATGCTGAAAATTAAAACTAACTAAATGCTTTTTAATTGCTTGTGGATGGATGGAAGTATGGATATATTAACAATGTAACAACATTGTTATTGTTGATGTCTTGACTTGCAAGTAAATGGGAGTTAAGTGAGGAAGAGCTGTGCACTCTTGAGTCACACTCTATCCTCCAGTCATCAGGTTCAATAGCAAACCATAAAGAAGGTGCAAAACTTAAGCTGTGCCAATTGGCTCAATGATTTTCATGTGTAGGGGCAATAGGATAAAATTATAGTTTTGTTCAGTCATTTCAGTTATGCCCAACTCTTTCTGAATCCATTGGGTGGGGTTTTCTTGGTTAAAACACTGGAGTAGTTTTGCCAGTTTATTCTCTGGTTCGTTTTATAGATAAAGAAACTGAGTCGAACATGGTTAAGTGAATTGTCCAGGGTCTTGTAGCTAGTAAGTGTCTAAGGCTAGATTTGAACCCAGGAAGATGAGTTTTCCTGACTCTAGGTCCAGTACTTTATTCATTGTGCTATCTAGCAGTCCTAAAATTATAGTATCTTCTTTTAATCATAAGCATATTTACCCAGATAGAAAAATTATGATAAATTTTAAGAAAATTATTTTTTAAACATAACATCAATGGACAAAATTAACTTGTTTGTTCCTTCTAGTGTCAAAGTCCGATGTCAGTATCTCATAAATGTGGAAGTGGAGGTGATGTTGGGTTCTCAAAACTCATTCCAAGACAATGTAAATTCTATCCAAGTCCAAACACAACAGAAATGTTTTAATGACAGACCAGTGATATACCATATATTTGTAGATGGAGGTTAAGCCTCCTTAAGTCCAGAATCTCCATATCAGAGTGATAATACTTTTCCAACACAGAAGCTCATGAAACCATCTACACAAAGACATAGGTGATTGATTGTTATTTGCAGCACAGTACAGAAATTAAATAAACTGGCTTCAGAGGTTGAAAGACTTGAGTTTGAGTCTTGTTTTTGCCATATGCTGATTGTGGGACCCTGGTCAAGTCAATTAACTTTTTTTAGTGTCTTCCCAACTTTCTAAGACTCTAAGTTGCAGAGACATCATTAATCTGCATAGTTAGGGATCCTCACTGAGAGCTCCCTCCATTGATTAAATCATGGGTTCTGTTAAAAAAAATGGTCATTGATGATGACTAATGGTAACCTCTCATTTTATTCAGCTGAAGACACACCAGTCAGATCACTAAATCCTTCAAGTATCAAAACAGCACATGGTAAATTAGAAAGAAGTTAGTATCTAGTGTCTGAACATCTGGGATCAAATCTTACTTCTGATATTTACTGCTTTGACAGTTACTTAAATTCCCTGTGCCTCAGTTTTCTGATCAATAAAGTGATGTACTGATGTGATGGACTTTACAAGTAAAGAGTGAATGGCCTCTGAAGTCCCTTCCAGCTGTGGTTTCATGATCTTATGAAATATATCAATATTCTGCATATGTCCTTTGTCATCTTTGCAACTCTGTTTTCTTACTGGCATAATTGATATAGTCCACTAGGTATGGACAACAGGCTTAAGGATTGATTTTATTACATTCAGAATCTTTATTTACCTTAATTCATTCTTAACCAGTGCCATTGTGGCTATATTGTTGACAAAAGAATATTTGAAAGGAAAGTAAATCCAAGCTCCTCCCCTCCTTAACAATAAGAACCTGCAACTTCTTCATTAATCTTGAGCCAATCCCCTAGGGAACCATTCCCAAAATAAGATGCTCCATTGTATTGAGATGTTTTCTAAACAGAGCCCTGGTGGCAGGGTCTAAGCATCCTGGGGGTCTGGCTTATTTGAAAATATTTATAACTGTAGGATGTAATGTGAATGTACCCAGGACTGAAAGGCCAAGTGATTGGGATTGCTGCCACGCCCACCCCCTCCAACCCATAACCAGAGATCTTCACATGGTAGGGAAGGAGGCAGACATCTCTTAGAGGTACCCTAGACACAAAGGTGACAAATTTCAAGTCTCAGTGCCACCTCTACATCTTTCTTCCTGCCTTTCTCACTATCTGATTAACTCATGGGCTTAGAAAGTCAATGGAACATCCAAACATTTCAATCTTTTTATTATTTTCTGTCTTACAACAAAAGATTTCTTTTTCAGGTGGGTTGTTATAATGATTCAATTCAAATGGAATGTTATCCCCAGTAAATTCCTGGTTCCTGAGAAAACCTCATCTATTTGTTCATAATTTTCTATGACTCTAATACTCAGGTAACTTGGACACTGTTTACTGACCCACAGCCTCTTTTCTCAGAGAATTTAGTGTAGTTTCTTTAAGAAAAGAGTTTAAATTCCTTCATAAAGAGGTTATAAGGCATCTCCACAACATATCTACCTTCCAACTTTATGGACTAAGTGGTCACCATACTCTTGAATAGTGTATAGTGACTTCCAAAAGACATAATGATGTCTTTACCCATTATTAGAACCATGAATGGAGCCATCTTCCCTCTTATACTCATGGTGATATTAAAATAATGTGGCAAGTGCTATATTGAAGTCACTTTGCTCCAGCTCCTCTGAGTAGATCACATCTCTTGGGCTCCTTGAAAGGTAAATAAACACAACCACCTGGCAGCAGGTGATGGAAATTATGGTGCCAGTAACAGGGATTCTTTTGAACCATGCTATCTCAAGGTGCTTTTTCTTCTAGCAGAATCCACATTCCATATCTGTGACTACCAAAACAAAATATCATGGTAGCCCACAGTTATTTGTGCAAAGGTTTCTAAAGCTATACTGATCTTCAGTGACTTTCAGAACTTGCATTTTCTTTGCCCTCCTGATTATTGATCAGGGCTTTTTTTTAACATTCAGATGGCATTCAATTTAATTCAGTTCAAACCATTACTGGGTACCTATTTTTGTGCTGGATGCTAGGGATACAAAGACAAGAAAGAAGGAGCCCTAGCCCTCATGGAACTTATATTTTCTCCCATGGCAGTATAAGAGGAGACAAGAAATACACTGATAAATTAATACAACCTATGTACAAGGTAAATATAAAGTAATTTCAGAGATGTGGTTAAAAACTAGGACATATCAGGAAAGATCTAATACGTAGAGGAGCTATTCCTAATTTTAAGACTGAAGGTAAGGGAATCAAAAGAAAAGCTATTACAACAGTCTAATGGAGAGACAGATGATCTGAAGTGAAATGATAAGTGGTAAGTAGAGAGAAGGGCATGAATTCAAGTAATGTTGCTGAGGTAGAATTGAGGAGACTTGTCAACTGATTAGGAATGAGGATGGGAAAATGATTGGGAGAACAGAGATGATGATGTCTCCATGATTGTAAACCTGGGAGACTGAAAGGATGATGATGGTCTCCATAGAAATGAGGAAATGAATATGAAACTACTTGTCAGGACTTCCAGCTATTCATTTGGGGAAAAGATAGGTTTCTTTTAGAAAGAAAATGTTGAGTGTTCTTTTGGACATGTTGAATTTGACATAATTTCTGTGGCAGAAAGTTAAGCAGTCCTTTTGTAAGAGCTTTGACTTAAGCCATTATTAATGTCAAATTTGGTAAATTAAAGAGACACTGTTAGAGGTGAACTCCACATTTAAGATGATGCTGTAAACTCTATTACAATGCTGAGGTAGATGGCGATGCTCTGCTATCTGTCAATAATGCCTTCACCAGGCTGTTGTTTCCATTTGTGAAATTTAAATCTTTAAATCATTAAAGACAAGAAATTTTTTATCAATGAATTTATTTATTTTTAGTTTTCAACATTCACTTCCATAGGTTTTAAATTTTCTCCCCCTTCTTTCCATCTCCCTCTCAAGAGGGCATGCAGTTCTGTATAAGCTCTACAGATACATTCTTATTAAACATCTTTTCAATTTATCATGTATAGAAGAATTAGAACAAATAGGAAGAACCATGAGAAAGAAAGAAGACAAAAAAAAGAAAGCAAAGAGTAGGCTTCAATCTGCATTTTGGACTCTATCTTTCTTTCTCTGGATGTAGGTGGCATTTTCCTTCATCAGTCTTTTGGAACTGTTCTAGGTCTTGCATTGCTGAGAAGACCTAAGTCTTTCAAAGTTAGTCATTGCACAATGTGGCTGTTACTGTGTATAATGTTCTCCTAGTTCTGCTCTCTTCACTCAGCATCAGTTCATGTAAGTCTTTCCAGGTTTTTCTGATGTGTGCTCATCATTTATTATAGCACAATAGTATTCCATTACATTCATATACCACAGCTTGTTCAGTCATTCCCCAATTTGTGGGCATCCCCTCAATTTCCAGCTTTGGACATACAAAAATAGCTGCTATAAATATTTTTGTATATGTGGGTCCTATTCCCATTTTTATGATCTCTTTGGAATATAATTTTAGATGTTATTTTTCTGGGTCAAAGGGCATGCACATTTTTATAGAAGAAATATATTTTTAAAATTCTAGAAGTTCATCTTAAATATCTTAGTTGAGGGAAGGATAATGAGGAATTTTACAGTACTATAGTAGGTATCCAATTCAACTCTGGAATCACATATCACTCGAATTCAGTGTCAGAGAAATATGACTTGACTTCTACGACTAGATGAAGCAAGATCCATAATTATCAAAGTATTTAATTGAGACAGAGTAACCAAGTACACAAACAGACTGGTAAAATATTTCAGTCAGATTGTTGAGACTGATGACAGGAAAGACAAATTGCTGAAAAGTTCATGCTTTAGAGTGAGAAAAAGATAATGGCTTTAGAACAATCTGCTTCACAATGCATCTGGGAAAACATCTCTTGAGTACTTGTCAGTTTGACTCTATAAAACTGGCTATATGTCACTGCTACTATGAGTTCTGTCTCCTACAGCACCTTCACATAGTGCTAAAATTTCATTGTTACTGTAGCTCCATTCTGTTTCTTCATTGGCTCGACCCTCTACCCTTACTTTCTGCACATGGGGTTTCATCCATTACATCTCCACTTTGGTACCACTACCTTCCTGTTTTTTAGTCATCATCATCTGAGGTTCTTACCTTCTGCTACCACTTGATACCTTGAAGAAATATCACCATTCTTTTAGAGTGAGACTACCCAGTTTGTATACCACAGTCATTAGTAGGTCTCTCTTTAATCAACCTCAAGGCTGATTGGGAGGTATACAAAATTACTATTGAAGCAGCAGAGACTTTTGTTCATTAATTTGTCCCTTTCGTTGGAAGGCCCTGAGTCCTTACAACCAGCATGAATTTCTTTCACGTCTTTCTTGCAAACAGTGTGTCTTCCCTATCACTATCCTTTGTGTCTTTTTGAGTATAGAGATTACCCCATCTGTACTCTTTTACTTCCCATTTCAGTTCCCATGATCCCTTCTAGTAACTATGTCTGAGCATACAAAATATTTTGAAGCTCTTGAAAAGTCTCAAGATGACATTAGAAACTTTGGAGTAGTGGTAAAGTCTATGCTGACATTTCAGCTGTTACAGCATAGATCACATCCCCTTCCATTATCATGACAGATATTTGGATACCTTAAATGGTCAGAAGCATAGCATGTTACCATTCTGGCTTCTCTGTTTTGCTTATTTCAAGCCAGGATAGGTTCTCAGCTTATCCAACCAGACTTAGGCATAACCTAATACCCCTTTAAGATATGATACCCCTTTAAGATGCTTGAAAGTCATCATTTAACTTGAACAGAGTCTGATCAGATTGTCATGGAGGTTTTAAGGGCTTCAGGAAAGTTTTTGATAATAGATTTCTACCATCTGCAATACTATCCAGTTTTATCAGAATTAATTCATATTGTCAGGAAAGGCGGCATTTTTTATATCAATTGAAAACAGGAGGGGGACAAGCAGACTTTCAACAGAACTTCATAAATGAGAAAAATCTCTCTGAATTAACCTTACACTAAATTCACTTATAATCTCATAATGGAACTAAAAGGTAACAAAAACACTAAAAGAAAGGAAGAAGAAGCAAAATAACATGGGAAATAATAGGGTTGGTATTGAAGGTCCATGGTAAAAGGTAAGCATGCAAACATGTAGAGGGACTACATGAATGCATTCATGTTCATTAACAGCTTGTGGATTATTTTATAAGACAGCTAGATAACTCTTAACTTTGAGCTTTAAATTCCTCACATCTAAAACAAGGAGCAGCTAATTGATACAGTAGATAAGTGCTGAGTGGAGAATCAGGCAAACTCATCTTCTTAAATTCAAATCCAACTTCAGATACTTACTAGCTGCATGGCCCTGGCCAAGTCAGTTAACCCCATTTGCCTCATTTCCTCATCTGTAAAAGGAGCTGGAGAAGGAAATGGTAAAGTACTCCAGTATCTTTGTCAAGAAAACCCCAAATGGGGTCACCAAGAGACAACTAAACAACAAAATGAGGATATTGGACTAAGGAGGGGTGAGGATCCTAAAGTTCCCTGCAACCTCTGGGACAGATAAGTTTTGAAGGAGAAGGCTAAGCAAGAAACACCCTAGGTCCCTGGAGGGCTCTAGATGCAGACGACCCTAAAGGGAGGGGGGAAGTAACTGATTTTAAAGGAGTGAGGACCAATAATCCTTCTCACTCACTTCAAAATTTACTGAAGAGTTTACTTAGTTTTTCAGCCGTATACATAGATGTAATACAAAACTATCTCCCTAGAAAAAACTTTACGCCCTCCAGGAAAATTTTTACACATATAGTAGTCTTTATAACACCTCCAGGTGGAAAGATGAGTTGTTAAGTATTTGCTAAATAAGGACATGATAGAGACTGGACTTGTGGTGTCAGTCAATCTGGAAACATTTATCAAGCATCTACTATATGCCAGGCACTGTGTTAAGAGCTAGGGATACAAAGAAGGGCAAAAGATAAGTCCAGCTCTCAAAAAGTAGCTGTATGGTAGAGTGGATAGAGCAGTGGTCTTGCAGCCAGGATGACTAATCTTGTTGAATTCAGATCTGGCCTTAGACACTTCCTAACTGTGTGACCCTGGGCAAGTCACTTAAACCTATTTGATGCAGTTTCATCATATATAAAATGAACTGAAGAAGGAAATGGCAAACCACTCAAGTATGTTTGTTGAGAAAACCCCATGAACATATCCCGCAGCATCATGAAGAGGCAAATATGACTCAACAACCAAAGAACAAATGTGGTGGTCACCCTTCTGCTCAAATATCTTTATTGGTTCCCTATTTCCTCCAGATTGAAAAACCAAGTCTGGGGCCATGGATTTAATGGAGTTTACTCTCTAGCTCCTATCCACCTTTCTAGGCTGATTAAATACTTCTCTTTTTTATGTATTCTCCATCTCAGACAAACTATGCACTCTTCTGGTCACCTCTCATTCCCATTTTAGTATCAGTGAATGTGAGGTTTAAAGATAACTTTGGTCCCCCATCCTACCAAATGGCTACTTCCAAGCCTAATGACAAAGCAGAATTTCCACCCCCACCTCCCAATTGCATTTGCCAATGCTTGATAAATTGATAGAAAAGATTTTAACTTATTGGGCATTTCTAGGCACATCAAAACATTTCTCCTCCTAAATTCCCAAGCAATTTCTACCAGGCCAGTTGTTTACAAAAATTCAAAATCCCTTGGTGGAGGAGGTGAAGAACTTTTTAATTTGCAAAGGAAACCTCCCAACCAGAAACAGCCTCTCCTTCTGTCCTGTTTGTCCAGATAATGGCCATTTGAATTATCTTTGAGTCTGGAGGTTGCCTGTTAGCAATCCGAATTGCATTGCTGCGGGGCTAGTTAACATTCAAATTAGACTTCCAACACAGTTTGGCGCCAACAGTCAGCTCTTTGATGGGATTTATGACAGAGACAAGATTGGGCTAATGGAGACAATATGTTAAACCCTGAACAATGATGTTTTAGGGACTTGAGTCAGCTGTTTGGGGCTGATGGGGCTGATGCCATCTTTGGAGACTGCTTTCCAAATTGGGGTTAACCCCAGAGGAATGGGTTGAGCACAGCAAAGGGAGTGGAGAGGAGTTTTTAAGCCAGATGCAGAAGGCAGAGAGGAAACAGACTAAGGGGAAATCGTGACATGCAGAAAATTGAAACCATGGAACGGAATGAGAGATTTGGACCTATAGATAATTTCCAGAGAACTCCTGGGGCCATTAGTCCTTACAATTTAGAAGATTCCAGCCATTGCTTTCTCCCTACCCCATCATATAGACTCCTAATTATCATAAAGCTCTTTGCAAATATAAACTGTCACATAAGCACCAAATAATGCAGCAATAACCAAAGCCTGAGGCAGACTTTTCCTTATCTTGTACTATCTTAACTGCATCAGGTCTGCATCTGTAGGCCTTCTCCCAGTATCTGCATTCCAATCTGCTCAAAACCAGCCCTTTTTATTCTAGCTTCAACTGGGCAGATATGCAGGAATTACTTGGTTTTCAACAAACTGGTACTATGTGCCTGACACAGTGCTGAATGCTGAAGATACAATAAAATAGAAGCAGTCCTTGCCTTCCAGGGGTTTATATTCTACAGGGTTGTCTGAGGATGCCCTAGTCCCTCATAATACCAGATAAGATTATGCCATATCAACTGGGCATTCCTGGGGCTCTAAAATGACCTTCTAGGATGCCCTTCAGAGACTGACTCCTAAGGCATGGTCTCAAGAGAGAAGAATGTAAGCACCAAACATCTCAACAGCCTGAATCATACCCTGAGACCATCAATTACCTGCTGGTATTGGAACATCTGGCCTTATACCAGATTTTTTAAAACAAAAACAACTGTTCTGTCAAAACTAGGAAACAGAGTAAGTGTTCATAGATTGGGGAAAGCCTTAAAAAGTTGGGATACGTGAGGAATAACACTGTGCTATTAGAAATGTTGAATGCCAGCATAAAGAGGATCTAGCCAATGAGCTCAGCCCTTATGAGCCTCTACAGTGTTCTACTGATGTCAACCCCATGTGGATTTTGGTTAATGGATTGTCGCCATTAATCACATGGTGAAAAAGAGCACAACCTGTTTGATCTGCAGTGCAACTAAGGGACATTCAGAAGAGATATAGTCAGGAATTTATTGTTACTGTTCTCTCACTCTCCATGATGGTGACTCCATTTGGGTGTTTTCTTGGCAAAGATAGTGGGATGGTTTGCCATCTCTTTCACTAGCTTATTTTACAGGTGAGGAAACTGAGGCCAACAAAGTTAAGTGAGAGAATTTAAGTGACTTGCCCAGGATCATAGAACTAGTAAGTGTCTGAGGCTTGACTTGACTTGCATTCAATTCTTCTAGATTCCAGGTACAGAACTCTATCTACCTAGCCCCCAAACATTGACTACTAAACCAAAGAATTAGGTTCTTTTGTTTTCCTGCAAGTAAAGAAATAAAATTATTTTTTATAAAAGTCCTGTTAGAAGAAAGATGAATGCAGTTGACTTGGGAATCATGTCAGTCATACGAAGACCTCCAAAAGTTGGCAGCCCCTAAGCCAAACTGCACTGGCACTACGGAATAGTAAGCTATGTTCTACCAGGCCAGGAGAAGGAACATTAAGGTAATAAATGTTTCATTGTTAACCAACTATTCTTGGTAAATTCCCTTGGAATTAAGCCCACTAAGACTACAAGAGATCATTTAGTGTAAATAATAAGGATTACAGAATCACGAATATAGCTCTGTTCAGTATTTTAGAGGCCAACCAGTTCAACCCTTACTTTAGACAGATAAGGAAACTGAGGCAAGGAGGGTGATGTGATTTGTCCAACATACACAGGTAATAAGCATTAGAGATGGGATTTGACCCTAGGTCCTATTACTGCAAACCATGTTCTTTCTGCTGTGGTTTCTTCATTACAAAGCACTTGTGTAGATAACTGCAGTTAGATGTTACAGTGGTGGCTGGAATGTTGTACTTGGAATCAAGAAGGCCTAAGTTCAAATCCTGCCTCAAACACTCACTAACTGGGTATATTTGGGCAAAGTTACTTAATAGCCTCATTCTTTGGGCACAATTCCAAATTACTCTCCAAAATGGTTGGATCATTTTGCAATTCCACCAACAATGAATTAATATTCCCACTTTTCAACATCACCTCCAATGTTTGTCACTTTCCCTTCCTATCACTGTGTTTTAAAAAATGATGACCTTAATGAATTTGGAAAAACATGGAAAGACTTGTCTGAAATAATGAAGAGCAAAATAAGCAGAACCAAGAGAACATTGTATATCATAGTAGCAATATTGTTTTAAGAACAACTTTGAGCAAATACATTATTTTGAATATGATAAATACCTAAGTTGACTATGGAGGACATATGAAGAAAGATGCTATCTGCACCCAGAGAAAGATCTGATAAATAGAAGTCTGTATAGGATAATTTTACATATATACTTACTTGGGTGGGTCTAATGTTTTCCATCTCTAGGTCAGTGGTGGGGGAAGGGAAGAGAAAAAAAGAAATTTACATGATAATTTTGTTGTATATTTGAAAGGAATGGTAAGCTGTGAATAGCACAGGTTCAGTTCCATGTGCAATCATCTTTTTTTTTTCATTGTACTATGTTATGGAAATGCTTATTTTATTCTACAAATTAAAAAACAATTTAAAAAATCTAAATAAAATAACCTCACATCCTCACTTTTTTCATCTGCAACTTGGGTATGATAACAAGACTGAACCTCAAAGAATGGTTGTGGGTCAAGTGAGATAATACATATAAAATATTTTGTGAATCTTAAACCATTAGAAAAAGGATATTTATTATCAAAATAGGGTCAGCATTACCATTGTCATTTGCCAGATGAAGAAAACTCAGGGTCTGAGGGGTTAAATGATTTTCTTTTTAAGTTAAAGAGCTAACATGGGTACAGATCCAAAGTCCTCCTGAGTTTCCTGAGCCAAATTCTCAGCCAAGCATATGTAGAAAATATTGATTAATGTCCATTATCTGGAGGCTTGATTAGGATCAGAAGGAAGTCAGGAAGGGTATGAAGGACTGGGATCAACTGGTCCTTGTCTATGTTGATTGGCCCCTGAGAGAACCATACTCTGAGCTACTTCCTTTGTGACTCTAGGTTTGACCTGCTCCTTTCATTCATTAGAAGCCTGTCTCCCTACTCTGGTGGGACCTTGAACCAGCCTGCTTCTGACCTTGCCTTGTCATCACCCACTGCCAATATTTCACCTTTCCAGATGGACCTAATGGGTCTTGGCAGCTCCCTCCTGCCCCATGCTTCCACTGGTAAGCTCCACTAGATTCAATGTTATCCACTAATCTCCATGTCATGGCTGACAGTGCCTTGAAGTGATAGTACATCTCACATTCTAGTGTTTGAGCTTTCTGTACACAATGGAAAATGATTCAAGTAAAAGTTTTTTTTTTCCTATTTGTCCTCATAGACTGGGATACACATGTAAGGTTAGGATTATAATATCTGGAATGGACCCAAGGGGATCTGAAATCTAGCCCTCTCATTTTACAGAGGAGCAAACTTACCTAATTAGTATCAGAAGCAAGATTTCAACTCAGGTTTTCCTGGTTCGGAGTCTAGTTTTTTTTTCCACCATGCCACCTTCAAACTTTCAGTATAGTGATGGTCTATTCTAGAGACCCAGGACTTGCAAATTTCTCCCTCTTTGATTACAAAAAATAAAGGTTAATAAAGCTCTCTTTTAAAGGCAAAAAACAAACAAAACTCTGCCAAGTCAAAACTTTAGTCATCCCAATATTTAGGTGAATTATTTTCATAGAGTTTGTGAGATCTGCAGATTAAGAGGAAAGGAACTTGTCTGGGGAAGATATGAGGTATGATTGGGAGGAGGCAGAGGCAATTTAGAGGGTGGGGCAGGTCTCCTTTAAGAGACCATTAGATGAGGTTTTTTGATTCATGACTTTGGTCAACCAGATGGCAGCTAGAGGGTCCTGGGGAACTGAGGAGAGGTGGGAAAGGATGTTCTGGGACATAGGATCTCTGAACTTGGGAGTCAGGAAAATCCAAATACAAATCCTTCCTCAGACATTTACAAACCATAGGAATCTGGGAAGTTACTTTATCTCTCTCAGACTCAGTTTTCTAGTCTATAAAATGAGTATAATGATTGAACCTATCTCCAGAGTTTTTGTGAGAATCAAATGAGATAATTTATACAAATCCCTAAAGAAATGCTCCAACTATTATACATAAAGAAAAATGTGAGGTTCTTTAAAAGAAAGTTCACTAAATTAGCATTAAAGGGGATGGGGAGGGGAAAGAAAATGTGGAGGGAGGGTTCCTACTAATTGCATACACATCTACTCAAGGACTTTCTTGTCACTCACTAGTGGGATGAACTTCATCTTAATGGCTGCCCCTTTGAGTCGCTGTCCAGCACCCTTGGCTTACTACCCAGTCTTCCATGGAAGTCACATAGCTCTGATCTAAATACACCTGTTGGCAATATCCTAGGAAATTTTGCCTGCCCCCCCACAACACACCTGCCCAGCTGCCCAGTGCCTAGCCCCACATGTTCCTTGACTGGTGATTAGCTAGGCTAAGAAATAACACTATTCTAAGGGTCTTACTAGAAGTGATTAGAAATAGAAGTTGAAAATGAACTTTGCCTTATTACTCAGGTTTGAGGTTATACCAGATGGAACTGGACAAAGTGTGGAGACAAATGCCCCAGGTGGGAATGAAGACAGCTTCACAGTGGGGTTGGTCTCTATAGTCTTTGGGGTTAAATGTGAAGAAAGCTATTTCTTCATATTGAAATTGTGCTATCATACAAATTGTACTATCAATATCTGATTGGGATGATATCCATTCCCCCTGGATTTAATGTTTTCCATCTGCAATATAAAAGGGGGATAATGCACAATTATGCTGGGAAGACATTCTCTTCCAATAATGTTTGCACTCCTCAGCACCACATTTAAAAAGGAAATCACAGCACTTGAAAAGTTAAGTAAGAAGAGGAGCAAAACTGAATGCAGAAAAAACTCCCAACAATTGTCTGAGGACATGCTGAAAATACATTTAAAGCATTGCCTGTCTGAAAGGGAAGCTAATCAAACAGGGCTTCAAAGGAAAAAATTAAATAAAATCAACCTTAGCCATCTCAGAATATTTAACATAGTAGAAGAGCAGAAGAAAGTCCATAGGACAAAGAATATATTAGGTGGAGAGATTAAAGCCCTTAGCAAGTTGTTTAACTCTAGATTCAGGTAACTAAGAACCAAAGTTTTGCCATTTGGTTGGTTAAACAGGCAGGAGGGATAACAGTTAGGAACTATTTAAAAGCAGTGGTAATAGATGGTATAGGGCAGCTAGTTGGCATATTGGATAAGATATGGGGCCTGGAATCAAGTCTGCCCTCAGACAATTACTAGTTGCATGACTCTGTGCAAGTCACTTAACCTGTTTGCCTCAGTTTCCTCATCTGTAAAATAAGCTGGAGAGGGAAATGGCAAACTACTCTAGTATTCTTGCCAAGAAAACAACAAATGGGTCATAAACCATTGGACATGACTAAAAATAGCTATAAAATAACCATGGGTGTATAATAAGGTGCTAAGTAAAGTCCTGTACTTGTAGTTAGGAAAGACTGGGTTCAAATACTTACTAGCTCTTTGTCTCAGAACATATTATAATCTTTCCAAGTCTTTTTCTTCTGATGGAACTTGAAAGAATTGGATTCAGTGATCTCTAAGGTCCCTTCTAGTTCTAAATCTATGATGTTATGAGGACATGAAATAGTCTTTGTTCATTAAGCAAGAGTTGGCCACAGTCAATCTAAAGTTATAAACCAGAGAGGGCTGTTGGGATCAGTTGATAATGGTAGCATCAAATCAGAGAGATTCATAGGTAGTCTGGCAATATCATCCCTAAGTGATCCCATCAGTACAGCTCATCTCTTTGATTAATGGTCCCAGCAATAACTTGGTGTTAACTTCTTGTCTCTGTTGAACTTTTATCAACTTTAGTTGGGTTTGGATTCTATCTCATCTGCTTTCATATATACTGGCACTTTGCTGGCTTATCTGCCCTGGACCAGCTTTGGACTATGGCTTTGTCAAATGCATATGTTCATAAGAAAACCTCTGATAGTTCTTCAGATCTTTTAAAAGCTCACAAGGTCATAAGCTTGTCTGTTCTATTTCTAGATACTTATTCACCAAAACACAAAGAATAAACACATACAAAAAAATAGGTATAGGGCCACATGGTAATATGTTGTTCCTTTCCCCATCTGGAGGCTCACAACAGTTCTTTCTCATTCAAAAACCACAAGAGAAGACTGCAAAAGACCTTCTGGTGTATCCTTAAAATACACTGTTTGATCTGGTGCCTCAGCCACTTAGATGATGATTACCATAGTATAAGGTACAGAGCATTGGATTTAGAGCCAGGAAGACCTAAGTTAAAATTCTGGCTCAGATGTATACTATCCATGTGATCTTGGGTAAATCACTTACCTTCTGCCTCATTTTCCTCATCAGTAAAATGAGAATAATAAGATAATAATACCACTTACCTGCTAGAATCATTGTGAAGACCAAATGAGAAAACCAATGTAAAGTGCTTTGCAAAACTTAGCATGCTATATATATTTTAGCTATTAACTATTACCAGTCTCATAACCAAAAATAATCTCACCAAGCCTGCCCACCTTAGACTGAAACCTGGAAAGACTTAAACCATTGCATATATTTTGTCTACCTCACCAGGAAAGGCAAATCTATGCATACTTAAGGACTGGGTCATCTCTGACTGCTTCTGTCATTATATGTGAATATGTAACACTGATGAGGGGCTGGAATTAAAAGATAGAATAGTCTGTGGTCATGGTACACAGAGAAATTATCTGGCTTAAATGGGGATTAAGGCATCGGTGCACTAAGAAGGAAAAGAGCAAGTAATTTATCAATAAGCATTTATTAAGCACCTACTCAGACTATATTTCTTCTAGCACTTTATCAATTGGTTTGATGTTTACTGGAGCCCAGAGTTCACTGGTTCTAGAGCTAGAAGACCTGTATTCAAATCCTACTTTTAAAAATATATGTATTTAATTTTCCCCCCTAATAACTTTTAAAACAGTTTTTAAAATATTAAAAAAGTTTTGAGTTCCAAATTCTAGTCCTCACTCCCTTTTTCCCCTACCCCCTCCCTGAGATGGTAAGCAGTCAAATATAAGTGATACATGTGCAATCATGTAATTCATTTCCATATTAGTCATTTCATTCAAGAAGACAAATAAAAGAAAAACGAATGAAAGAAAGTAAAAAATAGCGTGCTTCCATCTGTAGTCAAACAATATCAGTTCTCTCTCTGGGTAGACAGAGTGCTTCATCTTAAGTCCTTTGGGATTTTCTTGCATCATTGTATTACTGAGAATAGCTAAGTCTTTCACAATTCTTCATCAAACAATATTGCTGTTATTGTGTACAATGTTCTCCTGGTTCTGTTCACTTCACTTTGCATCAGTTCATGCAAGTTTTCCAGGTTTATCTGAAATCATTCTGCTTGCCATTTCTTATAGCATTACAATCATATGTCACAGCTGCTTATCCATTCCCCTCAATTTGCAATTCTTAGCCACCACAAAAAGAGCTGCTCTAAATATGTTCATACAAACAGGTGTTTGTTTGTTTTTTTATCTTCTTGAGGTATAGACCTAGAATTGGTATTGCTGGATCAAAAAAATCTACATAATTCTATCAGCCTTTGGGTATAGTTCCAAAATGCTCTGCAGAATGGTTAGATGAGTTAGATTAGATCATCAGCAGTGCAATAGTGTCCCAGTTTTCCCACATCCCCTCGAGCATCCATCATTTTCCTTTGTTTCACATTAGCCAATCTGATAGGTGTGACACTTGATACAGATACTGATCTGACAAGTTCTGACACTTGATACCTCTCTGATTCTAAGCAAGTCACTGAAGTTCCCTGATCCTCATGGTATCCTCATCTATAAAATGAAGGGCTTGAATTTTGGGTTGCCTTCTAGTTTTCAAGCTATTCTCCTATCTTCTATTTCTAATTAGACATATCTAACAAGAGAACAGAAAGATAGCATGAAGTAGATTGCAGGCCAGGTGATGGGGAAGACCTGGGTTTGAATTTCATGCGAACCTTAAACAACTCAGAAAAACAAAAGTCTCACAACAAGTGATAATCTGCTTCAGCTGAAGGGGTTTTCTCACTACCAATTGCCTAGACCAATGAAATCACAGGTTTAGTCCAAAAAGGAGACTTTTTCAAGACCTGTGCTCCCCTGGATGAGTTCCAGAACAGGTTATTTTGAAGTTTGAATTAGCTGACTGACAATATCTATTGCACTTCTAAAATTTTATGACTATATTCCAGCTAATTCTCTCACCTGTCATCTCTTCTGGAGTCTTGGCAATGGTTCATTGTCTTGTACATCTTGAGTTTCTGATAATGTTCATAAATAATACTCTGCTAAGAAAAAAGATAAAGTGAAAAACTTAACTGGTTTTCAAGCCTTCACTCTAGTGTACACTAAGAAGCTGTCAATGCAGTTGAAATAACTTTAATATCTGTTTGTCCTTTCAACTGTACAATGTTTACCCAGTCCAACTCTATTTCGCATTCGGTTGCACACCTTGGGACTTCATCATGCCTTCTAGCCAGGTCTAACACTTCTGTTCCCCTTCTGCTTACCCTTCTTTTTAACTCTCTTTTGTCTGTTGCCTTACTCCGCCATTAGACATTAAGTTCCCTGAGGGTGGAGACTGTCTCTTCTTTGTGTCCTCAGTACTTGGCACATAGTAGGTGCTTAATTGTTTATTGACTGAGCAATTGATAAATAGCCCTATAAAATAAATACTGCAGCTATTTATATCCCCCTTTTACAAATAAGTAAAGTCTGGCACAGAAAAATTAGATGACCTGCCCATGGTCATCTTGTTATTGTCAGATTTCCCTAATTTCAAGCTCAGCACATTGGACTATAGTGCAAATTACCCAAAGTATAACCCATTGGAAGATCTAAGAAACACCTCATCAGTTTCCAAAATGTTGAAAGGTAGATATCAATATATATTGATATCTGTCTATCTATCTACCTATCTACCTATCTATCTATCTATCTATCTATCTATCTATCTATCTATCTATCGATATGCTACATCTTCAATAGAGATACTTCTTTTTTCAACAGAAAGACTACTATCCTTAAAACTATGGCATCTTCCTGCCTTCTAAGTGCTAGACTCCTAAAAAACACCATGATTACTAAATATGACAAATATACTGTGAAGTGAGAGAATGGGATGGTTTTGATTCAACAAGTCTCAACATCAAGTCCCGCCTGGAGGTCATTGGATGGCCTTTGTTACATGAAATTGTTTGGAAATGAGGTCTGCTGGGCTAAATATCCTCTGCATCTTAACAGAAAGAGGGGAAAAATCCTAGTAACTGAAGAAAACTAAATCCACTTTACTTAATGTGGACCCCTGTCTCTGGTGTGCAAGTCCTCTGTGTCCAAAGATAATTAGTACTTTATAATGCTAATTATTATAATTATGTCTGAGAAAAAAATCATTAGGGGGTAGGTCCGTTCACTGATTTTCAATTGCCCCCTCTATTTAAAAATAAGGTCATTTTTCGATGAAATAGCTTTAGGAACTCAAAGCAGAAAGAGAATTATGGAAAATTCTTTATAGGTATGCTTCTGTGGCTTTTTTTTTTAGTAGTCTTGTGATGTGTTTGCAGTTGAATAAGGAGAAAAAGGGGGGAAACTGTGAGATATACAGATGAGGAGCTTCCATGGGCAAATTTCCTAATAACAGCTTGCATTGAAACTAGTTCTCCCTATACCAGGCTAAGCTCTGTACAAAACTTGTGAATCAGATATATTCCTTGTCCTTTAGCAGTTTGCACTTTCAATAGATGGTCCTGATGTGAACTAATAATACATAAAGTAAAGAGAGAACTCTAAGCACTGACAGTCCTTTGCAATTTCACATATTTATCAGACTTGGATAAATGCCTAGGGTAGCTTATTAAACCGATAGCCTACAAAGTTGAGAGCTAACTGCTGGATGGAAGTCAAGATTCAAAAAGATCCAAACAGGCCAGAATATCATGTAAAATCTAATCAGGTGAAATTTAATAGGAATAACGGTCAATCCTTACATTTGGGTTCAGAAAATAAAAATTAACTTTACTAGTGTAAAATAAGGAAGACATGTCTAGATGGAAGTTTATTTAAAATAGAAATAGGGAACTTTTTGTGTGTGTTAAGAGTGTGACACATTAGTCAAGAGAGTAAATGACATATTTGGATACATTGAGAGGCTGTGGTGTGCAGACCTAGGGAGGTGCAAGTCCCACTGCATGCTGTTCTGGTCCAACCACATTTGGAGTATTGTGCTGCTTAGTCCCCACAGCTACATTTTAGGAAAGATATTGCTAAAACAGGGAGAGTCCTGAAGAGGGAAGTCAGTATGATGAAATGTCTCAGTTTCTTAGTGTGTCAGGATTGGCTAAAGAAAATGGGGTTCTTTAGGATGCAGAAGAGATTTATGGGGCAGATGGCACCTGTCTTTAAATATTGAAAGGGTTGTCATGTGAAAGAGTTGTTATTATCACCCTGTTTGACTCAAGAAGGCAGAACTCCATGTGCTTAAATACTATGAAATAAGTAATATAAAAAAAAAGGAGAAATGTGTGTATGTGTGTATACATATACACACATATACAAAAATATTTGGGAAGGGGGGGAAATAAGATTTTGAATTTGACCATTTATTTTTTTAAAAAATATATGTTTTATTGAAGGCTTTTATTCTATATATCACAATCATTGAAGAGGGTTAGGAGGAGGAAAATAATTTTTCCCTGACCCTCTGGACCAAACTGTCCCTTAAAATCAATCAATAAATAACCAAAAACATATTATATACCAGTCAGCATAAAGAACTAGGGGTCCAAAAAAGGTACGAAAGAAAGTCCCTACCTTCAAGGAGCTTACAACCTAATGGGAAAAAAGAAAAATAACTACTGAACAAAGCCAATTCAGATGATACATGCAGCATTGTGAAGAAGTAACCCCCCATCTCTTTGGCATAGGGAGAAAGTATTTTTCATTATCCCCTCTGCAGGTCTTTTGGTGATCTTTCTGTTGCGTAGTGTTCAATGTTTTCTTTTTTTGACCCAGTCTTCTTTTCATTTATGTTGGTGTGGTGGGACAGCATCCATTTTCTTCCCATTGTTATAAATATATCTTTAGACAAGTTATTTAGCCTCTCTGGGCCTCAGTTTCCCATTCAATAAAGAAAAGGTGCTGGATTCCATTGCCTCTGAAGTTATAACCAGCTCTAAGAGTTAGGAGTTAATGTTGTTCTTCTTTTGGTTCTGCAAATTTTATTCTTTATCTATTAATACAAATACTTCCATATTTCTCTCAATCCTTCATATCTGTCATTTTCTATGGTGCAGGGATATTCCACTGTATTCATATATCATATAAATCTCTCTTTTTCTATCATTCCCAATGGATAGACAGGTTCTGCTTTTCTAGTTCTTTGCTGCTACAATGAATACCAGTATAAGTAGGGGAAAGATTGAACCTATGATTTCATTGGTATCTGCCACTCTTTGTAAGGACAATGCTCCTTTTAAAGCTCAGCAATTCAGCTACAGTTGGGAGTCTTAGAGAATTTCCCAGAGCACTAAGTTAATTGGCTTCCCAGTTACCTAAGCAATGTGTATTAGAGAGAAGACTTGAGCCAAATAGGTCCTTCTTACTTCATGGCTAGTTACCTGATCAATACAACATGCTGGAGGGGCGGAGCCAAGATGGCGGAGTGAAAGCAACGACTCACCTAAGCTCCTGGAAAAACTCCTCTGGATATCTCCGGGGGGAGAGTCTGACCAGACTTTGGAGGTGTAGAATCCAGTGGGTGATGGACTTTGACGGATTCAGAGCCCAGGCTGGACCGGAGGGTCCACGGGAGGGATCTGTTCCGCGGGGGTAAGACCCCGGCGCACAGCACAGCGCGGTCGGCCCGGCAGGGCGGAGGGGACCAGAGGAGCCCGAGAGTGGCGGGCGAGACCAGCGGAGCAGGAGATAAGCCAGGCCGAGCCGGTGAGAGCCGCTGAGTGCCAGACATCAGCGCAGCAGCCCTTGAAATCTTCAGCCTGAAGACGGACTTCGGTGGGTCACTACTTGAACTTCCAGGAACTGGGATGGCAGAGTGATCAGTAAGTGCTCTCTCCTCCCCCCTGATGACCGTGAGGGAACCATAAAACTCTTCCCCAGATTAATCCTGGATCAGCGGGAACAGCAGAAGGGGGCGGGTGGTCTCATAACACCAGAGGCTGGAAAAGTGGCAAAGGGGGATTCTTCCTACGGTAGCGGAGACGGCTGGAGGGACAGACGACCCAGGGCAGAGAAAATTCGCACTGAGACCCAGGCAAGCCTCAGAGCCGGGAGACGAGCCCAAGGAGGGGCGGGAACACGTGTTAGCTTCTAGGCGTGCCCCAGCCCTCCAGGGGAAAAGGGAAGACAATAGGGAAGTTGGGATCATCATCCCCTGACCTTGCCTTTGCCTCAAGTCAGCTGAGGAGATATCCTGAGGACAGACCACCCCTCCCACATACCTAACAAGCTAACCCCAGGGTTGATTGGGGAAACAAAAAACAAAAGCCTGCTTTTAGCCTAGACACACATCAGCTCAACTTAAAGATCTGTACCTTCTGACTGAAAGAACCAAAAGCTACAACACTCAGCCAACATCATGAATCGGAAAAAGCAGACGAAAAGTGAAAAAACCATAGAATCTTTCTATGGGGATAAGGACCAAAACACAAACACCAAAGAGGTTAGAGCTGAGACTGTACTTCCATCTGAAACCTCAGATGGGACTATGAATTTCTCGCAAGCACAACTAGATTACCTGGAACGTCTGAAGAAGGATATAAAAGAAAAACTGGCCAATGATTTTAAAACTATAAAAAAAGAATTCACTGATGAGAACATCACCCTGAAAAAGAAAATTGAAGAAATGGAAAAGGAAGTTCAAAAATTAACTGGAGAGAATAATTCCCTAAAAGGAAGAGCTAATCAAATGGAAAAGGAAACCCAAAACCTAACTGGGAAAATTGGTCGAATGGAAAAAGAAGTACAAAAATTAAATGGAGAAAATAGCTCCTTAAAGGGAAAAATTGGTCAGATGGAAAAGGAGATGGAAAAGCTAACTGAAGAAAACACTACGATGAAGATTAGAATTGGGCAAGTAGAAACTAATGACTCAATGAGGCAACAAGAATCAGTCAAACAAAATCTAAAGAACGAAAAGATAGAAGAAAATGTAAAATATTTAATTGGAAAAACAACTGACCTGGAAAATAGATCCAGGAAAGAAAATCTAAGAATTATTGGCCTGCCAGAAACCCATGATGAAGAAAAGAGTCTGGACAATATCTTCCAGGAAATCATCAAGGAAAACTGTCCAGAAATACTAGACTCAGAGGGCAAAATAGTCATCGAAAGAATCCACCGTTCCCCTCCCGAAAGGGATCCCAAACTCAAAACCCCAAGAAATATAGTTGCCAAATTCCAGAGCTATCAAGTGAAGGAGAAAATACTACAAGCAGCCAGAAAGAAACAATTCAAATATCAAGGACACACAGTCAGGATCACACAGGACCTTGCAGCTTCTACATTAAAAGATCGAAAGAATTGGAACCCAATATTCCGTAAGGCAAAGGAGTTGGGACTTCAACCAAGGATCAACTACCCAGCAAAGTTCAGCATAACATTTCAGGCAAGGAGAAAGTCATTCAATGAAATAAGGGATTTCCAGAGCTTCCTGACCAAAACACCAGAACTCAATAGACAATTTGATCTTCAAATGCAGGTCTCCAGAGAATCATAAAAAGGTAAACAGAGGGGAAAAAACAAAAACAAAAACTTGCTACTCAATTAGAGCAAACTGTTTACCTCCCTATAAGGGAAGATGATACCTGTTAATCTTGAGAACTGTGCAGCTATTATGATAAAAGGGATATATGTAGAGGGAACGGGCATAAAGTAAATGATGTCATGTCAAAAATATGATTTAAGTATGAGAAGGGAATGTAATAGGAGGTGTGGAAAGGGGGAAGCAGAAAATGGCAAATTATATCACAGGAAGAAGTACAAAACTATAGTAGAGGGAAGGAGGGGAGGGAGATGAGCATTGTATGAGAGGTACTCTCATCTGATTTGTTCAAAGGAGGGAACAATAATCTTAAGTAGATAAGCCTAACTAGCTCTATAGGTAGTAGGAGGGGAAGGGGGAAGAAAGGGGAGGGTGGCTAAAAGGGAGGAAAGAAGCAATAAGAGTAAAGGGGACTAAAAGGGAGGGGGGTCAAAAGAAGGAGGGGAAGGCTGCAGGAGGAGGGGGAGAAAAGTGAATACTATTGAGGAGGGGAAGGGAGACGGGAGAGCTAAAAGCACAAATGGTGGGAAAGAGGTTGGAGGGAAATACAGAGATTGTAATCATAACTGTGAATGTGAATGGAATGAACTCTCCCATAAAACGGAGACGGATAGCAGAATGGATTAAAAGCCATAATCCAACAATATGCTGCTTACAAGAAACACATTTGAAACGGGGGGATACACATAGGATAAAGGTCAAAGGATGGAGCAGAATATAGTGTGCTTCAGCTCATGTAAGAAAGGCAGGAGTAGCAATCCTAATCTCAGACAAAGCAAAAGCAGAAATAGATCTAATCAAAAGGGATAGGGATGGAAACTATATCCTGCTAAAAGGCACCATAGACAATGAAGCAATATCATTACTAAACATGTATGCTCCAAGTGGTATAGCATCCAGATTCTTAGAGGAGAGGTTGGGGGAGTTGAAGGAAGAAATTGATAGCAAAACTATACTAGTGGGGGACCTCAACCTCCCCCTCTCTGAACTCGATAAATCCAACCTCAAAATAAACAAGAAAGAGGTTAAGGAGGTAAATAAAACTCTGGATAAGGTAGATATGATAGATCTTTGGAGAAAATTAAATGGGAATAGAAAGGAATATACTTTTTTCTCAGCGGTACATGGAACATTTACAAAAATTGACCATGTACTAGGACATAAAAATCTCACAATCCAGTGCAGAAAGGTAGAGATAATCAATGCATCCTTCTCAGATCATAATGCATTAAAAATTACATGTAATAAAAGGCCATGGAAAGAGAAACCAAAAATCAATTGGAAACTAAATAATCTAATTCTAAAGAAGGGTTGGGTTAAAGAAGAAATCACAGAAACAATACAACATGCTGCCTATCTACCATGAATACAGTATTACAATATTGTACAATATTGTATTGTATCTTCTTGCAGGTACTATTCCAACATTAAATGTTCCCACATTTTGTCAAATAATTGTGTTTAAGAAGAAATTGCAGAGGTTTTTAAATTTGGATTTATCTTATTATTAACAGTTTAAGGCATATTTCCCAATAGTCATTTAAAGTTTTTGATTTTTTTAGTTGCATGTTTATATAATTTGACTACTTATCTTTTGATAGTGTTATAATTGTCACAATTTATTCAGGGGTGAGAATGTGGGAGAAAATTATCCTAAAGGAGAAAAGCAATTTCCATAGCCTATGCCTTTGGACAAACCCAGGTTGAGTCCCAAAGCAGAGTAGATTGACTGTCCAGGAGTGGGGTGACAGGGTCTCTGAAAATGGATGTCAGAGAATTGCTGCCCTTGGTGGGGAAATGTGGTCAGCAGCAGGACAGATGACAACATTCTTCCACAGGCTAGGCCTTAGCATCCTGATAGACCAAATATATGAGCACATTTTAAAGGGAAGGCTTTTGAATACAAAGTACATTAAAAACTACTTTCAAATTAGGGATCTGCTCTGTCCCAGTGAGTAAGAAAGGGAAATGGGGAGGGGAGGTATCTTCTACATGGACCAACCCAATCAATCTCAGACGAGTAGAAGCCAAAAAAATCCAACCTCAACAGGTCTACCGAAACAAGACTACAGATAACGCTGTTAGCCCATCAGATTTCAGTTTGGAGAAGAAAGTGGAAAAAACCATGTGAAAAAGTAATTTAGGAGCCAAGGCAAAAAGCAGAATTTTAAAAGCAATTTTAAAGGAAAAAATAGCACTGATTGAAACAGGGTAACCTAACAGGACTACAGTGCGGGCAGGATGCTCTTGAAGATTCTTGAGTATCCATGAAAATCATAATGCTCACAGTCATTAAGGAGTGATTATCACTGCTGAGGTGAAGGCAGGTTGGAAAGGTGAGCAAGGGGTCTATTTGCAATGACTGTGAAATCACAGACTTATACTTCTGCTCAAAGGACTCATTCTTACCTTTAGGCTTTTGTAGTACATCATTTAGATAAAGCAAAAGATTCAATGGGGTGAATGCCAAACTATCAGCTGCCATTGATGCTGCTATACCATTGGCATGTCTCCTCTTCCTCACTTCAGGAAATTCCACGAAGGGAAGGAACCAGAGCTCTGTCTTTTATTAACTGAATAGCTCCAGGCATGTCATCAATTGTCTCCAAGATTCAAGTTTTTATTTGGAAAGGAGGAATAATACTTTGACCACTTACCTATATCTTGGGGCAGTTGAAAAGAAAGCACTTTATGAGCCTGAAAGAGAAATATAAACCTAGTTATTATAAATTATATTGAAGTCTCTAAACCACAATTAAACTCCAAAACCTTAATCCATTCATCTAATGGAACTGTGCTAGATTTCAAAATTTGTCACAGTAATCCTTACATAACAAGAAAGAGAGTTCTTATCCCATTTACCAAAATTAAAATGGAGCAATGCATGTAGAGGGGAGAAACACCATGGCAGAGAGACCATAAACAGGATGATCATACAGAATCCCCAAATATATTGTCAGTTTCCATCACTCATTCCTGAATAGTAGAGTAGAGCAAACACTGGTTCATTCAAATCTCACATCTGATAATTATAACTTGTGTTAGCTTGGGCAAGTTACTTAATCTCCCTCGGCCTCAGTTTTCTTATCTGTAAAATAAGAGTCTGAGAAAGGCTCAGAGGCCCTTTCTGTTTCTGGGTCTGACTATGACCCTTTGTCATCAGAGTTCTTCCAGGATCCATCTCTACTTCCTGAAATATTGTGGGATATTGTGGATGCTTCAAGATCTAAATTCCAATGCCTTTCTGACAAAGACTTTTTCTTCAAGGGTTAGCTTAATTTAAGGTATGATCTCATTTGTATATGAACAATTAGACTTTTTAAATGTGGCAGAAAATAGATTGATGAGTCAGAGAATAAACTTTTGCATAAAGAAAAAATTTAAATCAATCTGTGAAGATTTAAGGTATTTCTCTTTTTGTCTGTGAACAATTTGGTTGTAAAAAATCATAGGAAAAATATGCTTGCTTATGAAAAACAAATGAATTTAAAATATAAAGAAACACAGTTTTCAAATAAACTATAAGAAGAGTCAGACTATTAGCAGGAACTACTAGAGAACTTTGAGGACTTGTTGGAGGACAAAGGAATTACTGAGATTTTGGAATATTATGATCCCTCAGCTCAAAACTATTTTAGAATTTGAGAGATTAAAACATCACAACACAGTAGATCAAATAACTAGATTTGGGGGGGTGGAGCCAAAATGACAGAATAGAAGGACAGATCTGTAGAAGCTCTCCCCCCACCAGCTGTAAAATACCTATAAAAATGACTCCAAATAAATTCTAGAGCAGCAGAAGCCACAAAATGACAGAGTAAAAGAGATTTCCAGCCCAAGGCAGCCTGGAAGGCAGACAGTTGGTGGTGTGGCAGGGACAGTACTGGAGCACGCCTCACAGGACATAATCCCCAGCAACATCTGCAGTTCCCAAATTGCTCAAACCACAAACACTGAAGACAGCTTCAAAGGTAAATGAGAAAGCTCTTTCACTTGGGTGAGAGGGGAATGCAGTTTGGCCCCAGGCCCCAGGCAGCGTCAGCATCCATTTTTGGAGCCCTCGGGCTAAAGTCCCTGGGGGAATCAAGCTGCTGATCTGGGTCTCAGTCCTAAGTGGTGGCCCTGGGGTGAGGAGGAGCACTGGCTGGTGTGGTGGAGCTGATGGAGGCTCTGGAAAGGGAATTCTACTCCCATGTCCTGGGCAAAAAAGCTTATGGTTTCTTCCAGAACAGAGTGCAGGCCAAGAGAGGAGTAAACTCCTCTCCCTTGACTGTGCCACCTTGGAGGAAATGGGAAATTAAAGGTTCCTAGAGTATACCCTCCAATTGACAAAGGGCTCAAAAGTGAAGTAACTGTCTGGGAAAATGCTCAAAAAAGGGAAAAAAATAAGACTATAGAAGGTTACTTTCTTGGTGAACAGATACTTTCTGCCATCCTTTCAGATGAGGAAGAACAATAAATACCATCAGAGGATGACATAAAAGTCAAGGTTTCTGCATCCAAAACCTTCAAAATAAATATGCAATGGTCTCAGGCCATTAGAGAGCTCACAAAGGATTTTGAAAATCAAGTAAGAGAGGTGGAGGATAAATTGGGAAGAGAAATGAGAGCTATGCAAGAAAATCATGAAAAACAAGTCAACAGCTTGCTAAAGGAGACTCAAAAAAATGCTAAAGAAAATAATGCCTTTAAAAAAGACTAACTCAAATGGCAAAAGAGGTCAAAAAAATCAAAGAGGAGAAGAATGTTTCAAAAAGCAGAATTAGCCAAATAGAAAAGGAGATTCAAAAGCTCACTGAAGAAAACAGTTCTTTAAAAACTAGAATGGAGAAAATGGAAACTAATAACTTTATGAGAAATCAATAAATTATAAAACAAAACCGAAAGAATGAAAAAATAGAAGACAATGTGAAGTACCTCACTGGAAAAACAACTGACCTGGAAAATAGATCCAGGAGAAACAATTTAAAAATTATGGGGCCACCTGAAAGCCATGATCAAAGAAAGAGCCTAGACATCATCTTTCATGAAATTATCAAGGAAAACTGCCCTGATAGTCTAGAACAAAAGGGTAAAATAAATACTGAAAGAATCCACCAATCACCTCCTGAAAGAGATCCAAAAAGAAAAACTCCTTGGAATATTATAGCCAAATTCCAAAGTTCCCAGGCCAAGGTGAAAATATTGCAAGTAGCCAGAAAGAAACAAATTGAGTATTGTGGAAATACAATCAGGATAAGACCTAGCAGCTTCTACATTAAGGGCTTGGGATGTGATATTCCAGAAGTCAAAGGAACTAGAATTAAAACCAAGAATCACCTACCCAGCCAAATTGAGTATAACACTTCAGGGGGAAAAGTGATCATTCAATGAAATAGAGGACTTTCTTGAGACCAGAACTGAACAGAAAATTTGATTTTGAAACACAAGTGTCAAGAGCAACATGAAAAGACAAATAGGAAAGAGAAATCATAAAGGACTTATTGAAGTTGAACTGTTTACATTCCTACATGGAAAGGTAATATTTGTAACTCTTGAGATTTTTCTCAGTATTTGGGTAGTTGGAGGGATTAGGCACATCTACGGAGAGAGGGCACAGGGTGAGTTGAATAGGAAGGGACAATATCTAAATAAATAAGATTAAGGGGTGAGAGAGGAATATATTGGGAAGAGAATGGGAAAAATGGATTTGGGCAAATTATCTCTCATAAAAGACACAAGAAAAAGTATTTTCAATGGAGGGGAAACAGGGGAGAGGTGAATCTTACTCTCATCAGATTTAGCTTAAGGAGGGAATAGACGAAATGGAGGGCAGGATAGGATGGAGGGAAATGTAGTTAGTCTTTCACAACATGACTATTATGGAAGTCTTTAGCAAAACTGTACATATATATCCTATATTGAATTGCTTGCTTTCTCAGTGGGGATGGGTGGGGAGGGAGGGAGGGAGAGAAGTTGAAACTCATAGTTTTAAGAACAAATGTTGAGAATTGTTTTTGCATACAACTGGGAAATAAGAAATACAGGTAATGGAGTATAGAAATCTATCTTACCCTACAAGAAAAGAGAGAAGATAGGGATAAGGGAAGAGAGGAGTGTGACAGAAGGGAGAGCAGATTGGGGGAGGGGTAATCAGAATGCATACTGGTTTGGGGTGAGAGTATAGGGAGAAAATTTGAAACTCAAAATCTTGTGGAAATGAATGTTGAAAACTAAAAATAAATGAATAAATTTTTAAAAAATAGCTAGATATTATGATGCTATTAAATTAGGATTGTTAATTTCATAATGAACAAAGAGGTAGGTTTCATGAGTTTTACGTCATATGGGAAACATGAGTCACATCTTTGTAAGGCTCTGTTTTAAACCATTGAGAGTATTAAAGAAGCCAGCAGGAGAAGAATGGAACTGAGTTCAAAAGACATGAGATGGCACTTGGAAGGAAAGCAAGAAAGTCAGCTGATAAGAAGGTATCAATTAATGTGCTAAGGAATCCTGTTGACCTGATAAAGGCTAATTATTAATGGTAGAGATCTAAGTTTACTTTTTGGCCTCCAACACCATTTACAAAATAAATGAAAGCTCTCAGAAGTGTTTGTTGATCTCTATTGTCATCACTGAGTTGATAGGGAGAAACAGAAGGGGAAAAAAACCAGACTTTTCATCACCTTTTCTCCTGGAAAAGATTTGAATATGATTGAACATCATAACATCCTATTTAGTGAAGAGTTAGTTGTTTTTGTGTACATTTTCCAAAGAGACAAACAGAAGAGTTTTGCTCCCCAAAATCTCAAACTAAAGAGCCCTGCTTTGATGAAGGAATAAACTGAAAATTGATCATATGTCATTGAATAAGAAACTATTTGGGCTTGTCTGCATTGGCCAGAGAGCCACTATAAGGTGCTTTGCAGTAGAATATTGGGAGAAAACACTAGACTTGATACTAAAATAAATGATACATGGTTCTTGCCCTTAAGGAGCTTTTAATCTAGTAGGGAAAATAAGACACAGAAGCAAATATAGCATAAGACAGAATATTATGAGGATTTACAGCTAGAAGTGAGCTTAGCAGAATAAATTCATCACTGGCATTGGCAACAGGAAGAACTAAGTTGATATTTTGCTTCAGCTAGGACATCTTGCACCAGTCATTAAATCTCAGTTTCTTCATTTATAAAATGAAACTGAGTATTTCCTTACAGAGTTGTTGGTGAAAATTAAAAAAAAAAATACAGTCAACCCTCAACTTTAACAGGGGCAACATTCCTAGAAAATGGTGCCAAAAAAAACAAAACAACACACTGAGGAATATTGATACATTGAATGTATGGAAAATAGGGTTCCTGTGGCCCGCAAAACTGTAATCTTTTCATTAGAGATTGCTGAGAATACACATTTCTGTACACAATTATTTATAATAAAACATTAATTCTGATCCTAATACATACAGTAACCATGAAATTACCCATAAAATGCAATGCACAAAGTAAAATTGATAACCTACAAAACATCTTTCTTGCTAGCAATTCTCCAATATTGTGTGTCCTTTTGCGCTAATATCTCAATTAAAAAATAATTGTAGGCACTTCTCACAACATATGGAATCTAAAGTACCATAAATACTTTACAGCAAATAAAATTCTTAAAATTTAAACATTTCATGAGGACATTGTACCATATACTATACCACTGTAAACTTTTCTGTGTTGGCTACCTCTAAAGATCAAGGAAGAGGTTAATGAAACTTTTGTCACTACTATCAGAAGATACTGAGACCAGCAAGGTCTCAACCTTATCTTAGAGTCCAAAGGACATGCACTAAACATTGAAGGCATAATTGCAACACAAAACTTGAGTTTTAAAGCCAAACCTTAAAAATATGCTATAAATGCACATGGAGCTCTTTACAACCCCAGAGTAAACAAGACCAGTATCATGCACCTAATAGCATACCAGCCACTTCACAAACTTGAATAATCTCTGCTGAACATAGCCCCAGATGAGTATGTTTGTAAATGCAAAAGTGAAAATAAGGCTACTAGTAAAATCACACAAATGTTTGAAGTCATGAAAGTTAAACATGCGCATACTGAGGATTAACTATATGCCTATGAAGTGCATTGGAAGCCTGAAAGCATTATACAAATGTCTTCCATTGTCTTAGAGAGGCAATATGATGAAATGGATAAAGGACTAGGAGAAAGGAAGATCTGATTTTAAATGTGGCCCTAGAAACTAGCCATGTGGTCTGGGCAAAACATTTAATCTCTTAGAGGTAGCTAGGTGATGCAGTACATAGGAAACATTGTACTTATACTCAGGAAGACTTCACTTCAAATCCTACCTTACATACTTTCTAGCTGTTTGAGCCCAGACAAGCCACTCTGTCTGGTTAAGTTTCCTCCTACATAAAGTGGGGATAATAACAACATCTACCTCCCAGAGTTGTGCAGTGAGGGAGGATCAAGTGAGACATTTGTAAAGGGCTAAGAAAAATGTCTGGCACATAGGACATCATTAACAAATGCTTTCTTCATTCCGTCCTTTCAGCCTGTTTCTTCATTTGCTTAATTATAGCTCTTGGGTCACATTGTCACTGCTAAGATCAAAGTAGATGATGTATATATATTTAAAAAAGCGTTGAAAACTTTCCAATGGTAGATAACATCAGCTATCATCATCTTTTTCATCATCATCATCATCATCATCATATATTAAAATTCCCTTCATTTTGTAGATCATAGACTCAAAGACTGAGAGTCAGAAAGGATATAGCTATCAATTAACCAATCAGCAAACATTTATGAAGTACCTACTATGTGCTAGGGGGTAGCTATGTGGCACAGAAGACTTATCTTTGTTAGTTCAACTCTGGCCATGGATTCTTAACTAGCTATGCGACTCTGGACAAATCACTTAACCTAGTTTGCCTCAGTTTCCTTATCTGTAAAATGAGTTGGAGAAGGAAGTGGCAATCCACTACAGCATCTTTGCCAAGAAAACTTTAACTGGAGTCACCCAAAGTTGGAAAGGACTGAAATGACTGAGCAATAGCATTTGCTAGTCACTATATAAAGGCCTAGGGGTACAAAACTAGGCAAAAGACTGTTCCTGTTCTCAAGGAATTTACAATCTAATGGAAGAAGGGTCCCTAGCCACAGAGTTCTTAACCTCAGGTCCATGAATAAATTTCAGGGGTTCATGAACTTGAATGAGAAAAAACACGTCTCTGTTTTCAATTACTTCTCACCAAAATTAGCATTTTCTTTTGTTACAAGTGTAGTTAACAAGACACAATCATATTAGCGATACCTAGAAATCAAAGATTTTCATATCACCTTACAATAGTTTCAGATATCTTCAAATATCGTTTATATTAATCTCATCTTGGGAATTATTATGGTTATTAGACCCGCTGGTAGATATATTACTTCCTCACAAATTCGTTTTTTTTTATTCTGATATCTGCTTTTCAATATAACTAATTTCTTTTATTATCAGACATTTATATTATATATACATGCATATATATATGTTTTATTCATTAAACTTATTCTGAAAAAGGATGTATAGACTTCACTAGACTGCCCAAGGAGTCTCACAATGGTTTTAGTCTTAACAAAAGATTGAACAAGGCCAAATTTCTCATTATACAGATGAGGAAACTGAGGCCAGGACAGGGTAAGTGATTTGATCAAGGTCACAGATGTTTTGAGTAGCAGAGTTGGAAATCAAACCAGAGTTCTTTGACTTCAAACTCTGATGGGCCATTGGACCATGAGTGAACAGTCAGAGAAATTAATTGACTTGTCCAAAGTCACTCAGGCAAGAGTTAGCAGAGTTTGGGTTTCGAAACCAGGTTATAGTGATGCTAAATGTAGCGGGGTTTTTCTCCACTATAATAGACTGCCACTTAAAATTAATCAGAATCATAGAGTACTTGGTGATTTCTTAGGAAGGAGGGTGGATTTCTAGCAAGGGAGGTCAGGGTAAACTGACTAGCAGGTTAGCTAACCTGCTAATCTTTGAGCTTGTCCTCAAAGGATGGGTAGGACTTTAGTTAGGCAGAAATGAGGGCTTGGGGAGCCCAATGGCAAGTGCTTTTAAAAAGACCTGATAAAGGAACTTTAATCCCAGAATATGTATGACCACCTCGTTAACTGTCTCCTCTCTCAGACCTACCAGAAGATGAAGTAGCCCCCAGACCCAATCTATGATGTGAGAACCATATGCTGCTAGACTCCTGTGAGCCCTAATCCTAGGTTGTGATAGAATTCTTGACATCTTGAATGGTGATTGGTGCTTCTCAAAAGATTTGGAAGATTGAGAGGAAGCCCATAAGTCTCTTCTTCTCATCTCAGTTTAGATAAAAAATGGGAAGATGGGAAGGGATATACAAGCTGAGCTGAAATGAGGCAGTAAATCAAGCACTTTGTTGTTCACACTCCTCTGAAAGGCCTGGTGTGGGCTGAGAGGGGAAAAATGGCAAAGGAGGGGGCCACAGAGGGAGAGAGAATAGGAGCAAAACAAAGAGAAAAGTTGTATCCCTGTATTTCCGTTAATCTCTGGATGTTGGTGGGTGTAGAGCCCCAGATGTTAGAGCTAATGCAATATGCATTAGTCCATCACATTGGGAAATCTCTAGTCCCTGCATCAAGGAATTAATAAATCTACTAATTGTGTCATGCCTGTAATATAGGCTGGGAAGAAAAAAAAATCTTGTGTAAATCATTTGATAAATGTGCATGCCTAGATACCATGTGTTTCAGAGGTTTTCCTTTGGGATTTACCCCAAAGGTTGCCCAGGCATTTTCCTCTTCCACAGTGGCCTCTGCAGGGGGATCTGGAATGAGACACAGCGGTCATTTATATGGCAGCATCGACACCAATTTAATAGCATTGAGAATCGATTTTCCATGCTTTGTCTCTTATCAACATCCCTCCCCAGAAACAGGAGCTCTCTACATAAATTAGAAAAGGTTACAGACCTGTCATAACCTTCTCTTTGAGCTGGATGCATCAAAATAGAGATCTGATATTGTTTTTAGCTCATGAGATCTATATTTTTATTGATAAGGGATAAAGTAGTAATCCATACCACCAAGGCATCCTAATTAGTGGGGTGCTAGAACCAATTCAAAGCAGCTCTCCAAAAGCAACTGCGAAAACTGTAGAAATCAGCAAGTGCCACAAATCAGGAGGTAAGTTATAGTTTCATTGATTGTTTAGATTTAGGAAAGTGATGGAGAAACTGTTGATAATAGATATTAAACTTAAAAGTGTATCCTGCAAATATATATATACATATGTGTACACATATATATATACACATATATATACACACACATATACATATACATAGCGTATGTATAAACACATACACATATGTATACATAGTATATGTGTATGTGCATTGTGTGTACTTGATTATACATATGTGTATATATACTTGTGAATAGCTAAATATGCACACATACCTGTACTATTTTTTCTATAAACCTTAACAAACATAACCCTGCCCCATATGCATTCAAAATATTTTTCCTAATATGCTTTGGTAGGAAATTTCTGACTTTTTATTTGACAACACGGTGCATGTTTGCACGAAATTTCAAATTGTGATGATAGTAAATATCCTGTGTGCTTCATTGATATACATAAAAGTCCCATAGGCTGAGAAAGCATGGTTGTGTTGTGATTCCTAGCCTTAGAAAGAAGTGAAATGTGAAGCTTACAGATCCAGTAGGGAATATCATGATGAATCAATCACCCTAAACCCTCTTAAAGTGACCTCTTACCCAGGTAAGAACAACTCTATTGAATCAATTAAGTAAAGGTATTTGACTAGTAATATGAAGGCGTTGAAAAACATGGGATAAAATCAAGTGATGGTACACAGGAAGGGTGTTGTGGGTGGTGTAGGAAACCCAGTCATACCCTATGAATTTGTTATAAAAGAGCAAACAGTTCATGGGAGTATCTGACAGAAGAAAAGATAGAGCAGCTCTAACCAAGCCGTTGAAAGAGAATTACTTGGTGGGGGGCAGGATCCAATTTCTGTCCCTTCCACAGGCCCTTAACCAGAGGAGAATCTTGTGAACTTAGAAGTTCCAGGGAACTTGGACTTGTTGGCCTAGCAGAATTCCTAGGACAGCAGAACTTGGTGATTGCATCTGCAAGGGGAGGGAAGGACTAATTAGATACACTGAAGGAAGAGAACTTCAGAAGTCTGCAAGTGGCCCCACAGAAAACATCACCAGGACTAAGGAAAATTCATAATAGCTCCTAAATGTAGAGCAAAAGATTTCTTGCAGAACTCCCAGTGTTGGGAGTTGCCCTCCTTGTCACAGAAACTCTAAGCTGAGATTTCTTTCTCCTATATTCTGTATATGCTGGTAGAAAACTGAATCCCAGGCATTTTTGGTGTGATGTTTAATACAACTGTTCTTATTATATTCCATTTTCAGAAAAATGCTCCTTTCTAAAAGTTAATTAAATTTGACTGTTTGATATCAATGGATATTTATAGAGGAAAGCAGACCAGTGAGGATTCATGAGTTATAGCATTAGAAAAACACCCCATGCCCCAGTAAGATCCTGAGGGTTTCCTGGAACTCTAATGGGAAAAATAGCAGTCACTCTCCAGAGATCTGAGTTAGAGAACGGGAGTTAATGGGGCAGATAGGTGATACAGTGGATAGAGCACCTGACCTGGAGTTAGGAGAACTCCTCTTCCTGAGTTTAAATCCAGCCTCAGGCTATTACTAGCTGTGTGACTCTAGATAAGTCACTGAACCCTATTTGCCTCAGTTTCCTTATCTATTAAATGCTCTAGAGAGAGAAATGGTGAATCACTGCAGTATCTTCACCAAGGAAACCTCAAATGGAATTATGAAGAGTCAGACATGATTGAAATGACTGGACAGTGACAACACAAAAAAAATATAGATTGGTGGGAGAGTACCAGAATGTGTATTACACAAGGATAGTCAACAGTGTGCCATCAAGTAAGAATGAAATAGTCAAGAAAGTACAGAATATTATTTTAAGGGTACTTCTTATGCCAAATTGAAATTTCAAGAGTTTCTAGTCATCTTCATATGAATGTGACAAGATATAGTCAAGAATTAGTCTGAGAATGATGAAAGGCTCAGATATAAGACAAAGAAGCTATGAGTAAACTATACGATAACAGCAAGAACACTGGATATGGAATCTGAGGGGGAATGGCACAGTGTAAAGAGTATTGGCTTTGAAGACAGAGAACCTAAGTTTTAATATTACCTCTGTGGCTTGTTCAATAGGCCTCAAGTTTCTCATCTATAAAATAAAGGTGTTATGGCCACCAAGGTCTGTTCCAAATCTAAAGATATAATCCCTATTATTCTGTGAACTAGCTCTGTTTCATACTATATGGACTTAAGAAGGTCATTTTTTTCTTCTCTGTGCCTCAGTTTCCTCATCTGTAAAAGCAGGGCCACCAAGGCCCTTTCCAACATTAAATCTTGAGCTCCAGTGGCTTAAGGGACGGATTTAATGAAGAGAGTGAAAGTGGGGGAATTGTGAATTTCACATGCTCTATGCATTCAAGTCACTTCACTTTCCTTGGCCCAGTTTCCTTATCTGCCAAATGAGTGGTTTAGATTCCGTGATGTCGAAGTTTCCTTCCAGCTCTAGCATTCCATGATTCTTGATGATTGTGAAATTGAGTTTAGTAAGAAAGCTTCATTCCCCTTCTTCATTTCTCAAAATACTGTATAAATAAACATCAATACAGAAAGCTTTCAGTGCTTGATTACAAAGAAGAGGAGATCAAAGCCCAGACATTAGCCCCCAAGGATATTTGCAAATAGAAAAGACAGTTTAAAAAGTCTAATGAGATCCATTCTCTAAATAGAAGTTCTTATTCTTGCCACTTTAATCTAATTTAATTCAACAAGCATTCATTGTGCACCTACTAGGTGCTAGGCACAGGAGATAACCATGAAAAAAATGAAACAAGCATTGAATTCTAAAAGCTTATGTTTCAAGGGATTTATTCCTCTTTCAACCATTAGAAACTTTGCTGAAAAGAAAGTGTGTGTGTGTGTGTTTGTGTGTGTGTGTGTGTGTGTGCACATGGGTGCACACAGTTTCTGTGTGAAAAAAATTCCAAATTATATTGAGTGGATTTGTCATTCATAAGAACACACAAGTTCAAGGAACACTCATTTAAAATGTAAACTCCTTGAAAGCAAAGACTGTGTTGCGTTTATTTGTCTTGCGGCATCTAGAGAATAGTAATGAGTCATGTATGGTAGGTTCTTGATAAATGCTTGTTCAATTTAAAGAGTAAAGGTTTATTGAGGAGAGAGTGAGGACAAACCATTAAGAATTATTTGGGGTAGCTTAAAATTTTAGGAGTCATATTCTGAAGTACTGCTTGTGTTCTCAATAAGAATTAATCATTAGATCTACAAGAATTTATGAAACATCGGAAATTGGAGTAGGTACTTGAGAAAGAAAGACAAAATGAAACAGTCCCTGCCTTCAAAGAGTTTATATGGAAATAAACCTCAAAGAACCTCTGCTGAGCCCTAGAGGACCATAGAATTCACCTTCTGCTAGTTCTAAATGTACAAGTATTTGGGGGGAGGTGGGGAAAGAGGAGGGAAGTGTGGGGGAAGGGATGTGATATTCAGTCCTCAGGGCAAGTATGGCCTCTAAAAAGAGATATCTGGCTCTTTTGCTTGTATTTCTGGGAGTACAAGCACGTCCCGAAAAAATGACCTAAATCTCAGGTTTGCCCATATCCAGGGTTCCCTCAAAAGCAGAGACTAGAAAGGTATGCCAAGTCTAATACAAATCAGGCATAGGACTGCTATTTATTTTCCCAAGACAAAAGAAATACAAACCATAAAAGACTCACAAGTGCCCATTGACAAGGTCTTAAATGTGTAACAGTAACTAATAAATATTATCATACCCTTGTAGAAAACTGATATTTTAAGCATTAAAATGTGACGCATGTTGTAGGACTGCTTAATCGACTTTTTGCCTTTGACTTGCCTCCTCCCTATCTCTCTCAAAGTCTTTATCTTCTGGCAAAGACCATGTGGAGTTAGAATCGACTTCCTATTAGTGGCCATCTCCTCCAACAATAGCTATCTATAAAGACTCCCTCTCGTCTCCTTATCCAGAAGGCTCAGGAGTTTCTGACCTCTTAAATTCATAAGATTTTCTCCAAGACTTGACATATTTATCTAAGGTTTGCTATTTGATCACCTGTGCTCAAGGAACTAACAAATAGCAGAATGGGAAGCTACAGCTTTGAGATCCACTGTTGAGTTCATCTAGGTCAGCATATGTGCAATGTAGAGCAGCTTTCCATTTCTTTTGAACTGCAGAATGGTGACTCTCCCTTGGGAGTTCAAGGACCGAAAGACAAGAAGAGAGGAAAGGCTAGAAGGTAAGCTAACTCCTTTCCAGGTCTACTTAATGGGCACTTCTTCCTGACTCATTGACCAATCCTCTCTGTAGCAGCTACCAATCTTTGCTTCAGTAACAAGAACTAAGGAATTCTGATTCATTCCAAAGCACCAAGTCGTTCCTTCAGCTCTGAACTAGTGCACATGGTTGTATAAAAGCATCCAGAGCTTAGGTTCAACTCTCTATGGGTTGGCAGAAATTACATATCCAATCAAGATGCTCACATTATTTTGCTATCAAAGTTTCCACCCTCTCCCTTCTTCTGTGTCTTGACTGAAATTGAAATTCAAGAGCTGAGTCCAAAAATCATGAGTAGGACTGAATTTCAGCAATAGCAACAGCTTTGGATTTATGCTGTGGGACAGTAGGCAAATGCTCAGTGAACCACAAAGTGATTTCATTTTATTTTATTTTATTTTTGGTAGAGGAGAAGGAAGAAGTACCTAGCAACAGGTTTACACTAAGCTCTGCCTCTAATAAATTCTGAACTTTATAGAATTACAGAATTGGAAGGAACCTCAGAGGCAAATTACTCCAACCTTTACCTGAGTAGGAGGCCTTTCTTACTGCTGAGCTATTCATATCATCTTATCGTACTTCTTGTATATCCTTATCTAAAAAGATAGATAGACAGACAGACAGACAGAGAGAGAGATAGACAGAGATATATAGTATATGGATATATATGTATTTTTGTGTGTGCATATACACACATACATACATACATACATAATAGATAGCTTTGTGTATACATAGATACACAAGTATATATGCATGTATATGTACATAAACATATATGCATATGTATATATAGATCTTTTGTGAAATTGTATTTATGTAGTGTTCTCCCATTAAATTGTAAGCTTCTTGTGAATAAGGATGGTTTGAGTTTTTTTATTTGTAACCTCTGCCCTTATCATAGTGTCTGCCCTATATGTAATATTAAGTGATTAAATATTTTTACAGGAATCTTCCCCACAGCATTCTCAACAAATAATCAATTAGTCTCAGCTTGAACATGTCCAGGGACATGGGAACCTATTATTTCCCATTCCATTTGAGGATTTCTCTATCAGGGAATTTTTCATTGCATCAAGCCAAATTCAAGCTCTCTACCTTCTTGTTCATTCAATTCTGCCCTCCAGAGCAAGCAAAACAGGTTTAATCCCTAACTCCCTCATCCTGATCTACAGTTCCTGAAAGATACATTCTCCCACAACCTCCATTCCCTTGAAATAAAGTATGTTTGTTCTTTTATCAACTTCATTTTCTAATGTAGTCTTCCCCTATACTTCCTACAGAGCCAGGCATTTTACAGCATTTAAAAGAGAGAGAGAAGTAAAGAAAAATTCACAAATCCACACATTAACCAAGTGTGCCTTTATATGTAGTATTCCGGACCCAGAGTCCACCACCCCCGCAAAGAAGGAAGAAAAACACATTCTTGTAGCTGTTCTTTGAGAAACAGATCTTGGTCATTATAATTATATAGCAGTCTAGCAGTCATGTTTGAATTTTCCCCTTCTCTTCACTATCCCCAAATTTGTAAGTGACATATACCAAGTGATAAAGTCCAAGGTCATTGTCAGAGGTGCTTAATCTCTCACCTTTTTTAAAAAACTATTTTCTATAACTTGGAAATGACAATTTCTATATGGCTTGACCTGAGTGAGAGCAGCAAGTCACACTGACTCTTGGAAAGAACCATGGAGCCCTACACTATTGATTTACCATGAAATATACTCCATGAATGGCTAGGCGAAAGATCTCCATGAAGGCATTCAGTCCTTCCTATCTATTGTACCTTCAAGACCTTTTTCTATTAGCATGCTTTTTGTGATGTTTTCCTAGTGTTTTTTTTTAAAGCCCTCCTTTTAAAAAATGCACCATCTGTGCTTTGGCTGATTAGATGGTCCAAATGGAATGTATGTCAAATTCTGAGCCCCTTTTATTTTTGTGACAAGGAAAGGAGGATTTACTTTGAGATTCACTTTAAGAATGAATCAATGGGAAGTCATCTACGACGTACTCTTCCCTCTAGAAAGTGATAAATATTTACAGTGTCTAATGAGATTTCATGTCAAAAATTGATGCTATTTATTGCATTTTAATAAAAGAAGATTTGAAAACATTAGTTTTATTAAACAAAAAGCGGCATATTGTTTTTAAAAATTGCCATTTTCATATTTGCTTTTTCTATAGAGACCTCATATACAAAGGCAGATTTTAGCTAACTATATTACTATGGAAATCAGCTCCAATGGAATAGAAATAGTACAAAATAATGAAAACACTAATACATCTTTACACATTGTATTATTCATCTATCAATTACCTTTCCTTTTGTGGTATTCACTCTTTCAGGTTCTGCTCTTTTATAGTCCTATTTTCCTCCAGTGTTTACTCTTTATTTCTTTCCTAGATTTTGATCCCAAGAATTAACTAAAAAAGAATATTTAAAAGGTCATGTTGTCCTTTTCAGCACAAATCCAGCAGATAAGGCTGTTACTAAAGCATTTTCTAATTTTTTAAGTAAATGTTAAGGGGAACATTTGGTTCTCACATGAAAAGCAATTCACAAACAGGTCAGATGTGTTACAGGTGGCTGAACCATGGTTCTTCTCATCTCCTTTCTAGAGCCCTTAACTTCCTGGAAAGGGGGGAGGGGTTCCAAAGAAGGGCAAAGTTTCTGATGGCTAGGGAAAAGGTCAGAGGCAAAGCTCTCTCTCAGATGGAATAAATGGTTGGAGGTTAGCGAGGGAGATTTAGACTTGATGTGGAAAAAGCAGAAATAAAATAATTGCCTAACAATGAGAAGTGTCCCAAAGTCCAATGGGTAGTAGGGTCCTCATCACTAGAGGTCTTTAGGCAAAGTCTGGCTGACTACGGACAACTTGCTGTGTTGGGGAACATTTTTCAGATAGGGGTTGAATTTAGATAATCATAGAAGTCCTTTTCACCTCTGAGATTTTGTGATTCAGTGAGTGCAGTGGGTCATCTCTAGGCCTTGAGATTGAGAAACTGCAATTCTCCAGTGGACCCATAGGCTAGAGAGAGGTTTAAGATGACAGACTAAAGGGAGAGAAGAAGGTGACTCCAATGACCGGGGCTAGATAAAAGACAAAGATTTCTATGCATATATCAATAAACAGCCATGTACAGAGGAAGGAAGATTGATTTCAAGTCCTGATTTCAACACTATTGCCTGAGCAAGTTCTTTAACCTTGGAATCTCAATTGTCTCCTCTGTAAAGGATAGATAAGTAGATAGATAGATAGATAGATAGATAGATAGATAGATAGATAGATAGATAGATAGACAGATAGACAGAAAGATAGATGATAGACAGACAGAAAGGTAGATAGACAGATAGAATATCTATGAATCTTTTCCTGGGTCCCAGACACATAGTAATGAAATAGGCACTACCTTTGCTGTTGTTCAGTCCTCTCAATGATGTCCAACTCTTTGTGACCCATTTGGGGTTTTCTTGATTGAGATATTGGAGTGGTTTTGCCATTTCCTTCTCCAGCTCATTTTACAGATGAGGAAACTGAGGCAAATAGAGCTAAGCCACTTGCCCAGGATCACACAGTTATAAGTGTCTGAGGCCAGATTTGAACTCAGGAAGGTGAGTCTTCCTGACTCCATGTATCACATTCTATCCATTGTGCCATTTAGCTGCCCCATGCCTATGTATGGATTATTATAAGTGCCATAGAGATAAAATCATTATTATTATGCATACAATTGTAGGATACACAAGTGAAAGTGTTTTCTCTCATCCTTTTTATTCTTCATATGACCCTTTTGTACTTCCCATCCTCCTTAGGACTTCTCTTAATTAATTTGAAACTGTTTTCACTCACATGAGGGATGGCATGGCCCATATCTCTCCACCAGTGATCTCCCCATTTTCTTGCTCCCTGCCTCCCACGAGTCTGCCATTGAGCTGAAGGAACCTTGAGCTTATGCCTGACTTCGGTGGCGTTGCTCCTTCAGCCATGATGAGTGCTCAACTTGTGTCAAAGAGAAAGGGTAACGGACCTCTGTACTTGAGGCTTCCTATTCTGTTATTCCATGCTCAAATTCATATCTAACAAATATTACTCAAACGCATTCTATGATCATGGTGCAAGAGACACAAAGACAAAAGAAAGTAGTCCATGCTCTCAAAGAATTTGCATCCTACTTTTTGCCGAGTTTGACTTTTTAAGAGAGATGAAAGGTGTTCTATAATCATCTCTTCCTACATAATTTTCAGCCATGTCTGTGTTTCACTGGCCATATTTCTTTCAGTTAATAGCCCATCTTCTTGCTGTTCTATCCTTTCCAAATATCTTCCTTGTATCACCTGCCCAGGCACTATGCTCCATATATGAAATGATCTAAATGTGCTTTCACAGTTTACAGGACAAGCCTTTTCAGTTGTGTTTTCAGTAGAAGTGAAATAGGACTGACTCTGTAAGGATTTAACAGTGCTCACTCATTTCCTCAAGGATAGGCATGTATAACATGATCTCTAGGAATGGTCAGTTGCTATGTAACAGAACAATTCATTCCAGTCCAGGGGACATTTATTAAACACCTATTATGTACAATACATCATTTTCTACAAAGTTTAGATAACAGGCCAGGATTCTTTTGCAGCAATAACTACTGACCTCCCTGACTTTTTAAGTGCCAGCTAGAATTCCATCTTCTATTAGAAGCCTTCCCCAACCCTTCTTAATTCCAGTGCCTTCCTTCTTTTAGTCATTTCCTTTTTGTATTGTATATAACTTACTTTGTATATATCTGTTTGTATGTTGTCTCCCACACTAAAGTGTAAGCTCCTTGAAGGCAGAGACTGTCTTTCGCCCTTTTTTATAGCCACAGTGCTTAGCACAATACTTGGCATATAGTAGATGCTTAATAAGTATTTATTAATTTAGATTCCTAAATCACTTTATAGTTCTAGGTTTTTTCCCCTCATTTTAAATTTCCCCCTTCATTTACCAGCCTCATTAATATCCAAAATTACTGTCACCAGATGACTTATGTCTTCCTTTTAGTACCATTCTTTCTAACTTAGAAGTGAGAATTTTTGTATGGGTTGACTTGGGGGGAGGCAATAACAACTATGCAAGCAAACTTGCACACATATATATTGTACACACACATAATTATCTTGGATAAATCCATTCTTCTATCTGGTCCTCAGTTTTCTCATCTGTAAAACGATTATCTCAAATTTGGCTTCCTGTTTGAAACTCAAGAATCTTTTTGTAAGGCAAACCACCACGACCTACATGATCATTCTGAGGTTTTTGGACATCATCAAACTGAGGAATCAATACAATTTCTCTCCAACAGAGGCATCTTGGTAAGAGTGGTTAGAATGCTGAGTCGGAGGCAGGAAAATGAGTTCAAATCTCAATTCAGACCCTCTATTAGTTGGGTGACCCTGGGCATGTCACTTAACCTCTGTCTGTCTCAGTTTCCTCATCTACAAAATGGAGATAAAAATAGTACTTACTTTTTAGGGTTGCTATGATGATCAAATGTAGTAATATTTAAATACTTAGAACAGGGCAAAGCACATACTAGGCACTTAGAAAATATTTATTTCTTTTTAACACATTTCCAATTTTTTAAGCAGATGGAGACTTTCCCCAACTTTTTTCTTCCTATAATGTATTGTAACATCCCCTGACATACATACATAGACACACAAATGAAATTGATGTACAATATCGATGGACTTCTCTGGGCAACCAAATTTTGACATAATTTTCCATAAGCCCTCACGACTAACAATGTCAAAGGCCTTAGTCAGATCTACAAATGTGGTATACAGACCTTTGTTTCTGCTCCTGGCATTTCTCCTGGAGTTGTCGAGCAGCAAACACTATATCTGTCTGTTACTCAGCCCTTTCTGAAGCCACACTGACTTTCAGGTATATGGCATGTTTGCCAGGGTTCTGGATAATGGACAAAGCTATTGTGCTTTCCCAGTCACCAATGGAGTGAAACAGGGCTGTGAGCTTGCCCCCGTGCTTTTTAGCATGATATTCTCAGCCATGTTGACAAATGCTTTCAAGGAGAAGGAACATGGCATCAAGGTCAACTACCATACTGATGGTAAGTTCTTCAGTTTGAAAAGGTTTCAAGTCAAGACCAAAGTGGCGGAAGTGTTGGTGCATGATTTTCTGTTTGCAGATGATAGTGCACTCAATGCAGCCTGTGAAACTGAGATGCATCAAAGAATGAATCAATTCTCTGCTGTCTATGCTAATTTTGGCCTAATAATTAACATCAAAAAACACAGGTGCTCCATCAGACACCACCACACCATCCTTATGTGGAATCATTGGTTACAACAAATGGAGAAGGTTTTAATGCTGTGGATAAGTTCACTTGCCTTGGTAGTGTACTTTCCAGAGACGCACACATTGACAATAATTTAGGTTGATGCACGCATTGCCAGAGCTAGCTCAGTGTTTGGGAGGCTCCAAAGGAAGGTTTGGGAGAGAAGAGGTATTAGACTGACTACCAAACTGAAGGTCTATAAAGCCGTTGGGCTGACCTCATTGTTATGTGCTTGTGAAACATGGACAATTGACCAGCCCCATGCCAGGAAACTGAATTGCTTCCATCTGAACTGTCTTAGGAAGATTCTGAGGATCACCTAGCAGGATAAGGTACCAGACACTGATGTCCTTGCTCAAGCTGAACTGCCAAGTTTTCAAACTATGCTTCAGAGAGTGCAACTCCGATGGGCTGACCACATTGTTCGAATGCAAAATGTAAGCTTGCCAAAAAGACTATTTTATGGAGAACTTGCATGGGGCAGGCAATCACAGGGTGGCCAGAAGAAACAATACAAGAACACTCCCAAGGTCTCTCTCAAGAACTTTAGATTTGACTGTGCAACATGGGAGACACTGCCACAGGACCGCTCAGCATGTTGTGCCCACATAAGAAAAGGTGCTGTGCTCTTTGAGCAAAGCAGAATTGAGACAGTACAAAGTAAACAGGATGCACAAATTTGGGATATTCACCCCAAATATTCTTATGAACTATCTGTGCCCAACCTGTGATAGAGCATTCCGAGCCCGTATTGGTCTGATCAGCCACCATTGGACACACTGAAATTTCACTTTATAATAGTGATGTCATTTTGGTCTTCCTTGAAGATGAAGGACAACAACCAACCAACCATACACACAAATACATATACTGGCATATGTATGTATGTGTGTATGTACATAATTAAGAAGAATTCTATAATGCATAATGATTCTCATTTTTATGCATCAACAAACAACATATGAGATGTCCTTTCATTTATAAAGAGAAGTTCATTAGAGACCACTGAAGGAGGAAGGCATCTCAGTTTCTGCAGAGTCTATTTCCCTGAATGGGTAAAATTACATAGCCTAGAACTCTGGAGATCTCAAGATGGTCAGAGGATGATCCAGCCCATGACTGCTGGTCTGTAATTGCTTTTGTTCTGCCTCATCTAGGCAGAGAAAGGAGAATAGAGCAGATACTGCACTGGACCATGCAGTCTTTAAAAAGAATCAGCTCAGGGCAGTTGAGACATCATCACTATCACTGATGCCCTAGCAATTAAGATGCTTATGACTGTGTGGACATTTTGTTTAGCCAGAGCTTAAATTTTAATGCATTCATGGAAATTTCATTCCCCTACCTTTAAATGCTTCCTATTTATGCCCTTAAGTTTGGCTTGCATGTGGGCCCAGCTATGTGGAGGCAGAAGGGCTCAGCAATAAGTTTAGAGGAACTGAATCACCATTCTCAGTGTATGCTGAGATACAGAAAACAAGTGAGTGAAATTTAAGTTTAGTTTAACCCAAAAAACATTCATTAAGTGCCTACTGTATATAAAGTACAATGCTAGGTGACTGTGATAAAAAGACAAAAGTACAGCTGGCCTGGCCTTCAAGACACTTACAACCTACTACAAGTAACAACATGCACACAGATCAGAAAATACAAAACACAGGCAAATTAATTCATGACTCTGACCAGGCTTTTCTCTAAATTTTGTAAACTTGGAGTGATTCACAAAGCTCAATTGGCAGCTCCAACTTGTTAGACTATGTGACTTGGGATGGTTTAGCCAGGAAACAATATTTTTAAATCAGAAAAAAAGAAAGATCTCAGAATTTTGACAGAAGTGGAATTGCAAGGCCTTCCCATTGTCTGTTAGTGTTATTTTTTCCCCTGCCTTTAGATCTAGCTCTCAAATTTACTGATCTCTGATCCGGAGTTTCCCCTGCAAGCAGGTGGAAGGACATTGTTTAGAATACCCTTTTAACTGGCATCAAGCCAGCCTTGTTCATTTTCCACAGCTGGCATCACAATAAACTCATTTTTAATGAATTGACCCCCATTACTTTCACTTTTACCAGCTCCCAACAATTGAGAAATACAATTCAGTACAATGGAAGTAACATACTCATATCTTTAAAGGCTCACAAAATGCTTCCAGGCAAAGGATGTGCACACTTGAGTGAAGGGATGGCTGGATTCTAATAAATGTAAGAAGAAACTCTTCACAGATGATTTAGAGACTATGAGAGAGACAGAGACAAGGAAACAGAGACAAAGGAAACAGAAATATAAATGGCACTGGGACTCAGAGGGATAGGATATTTGAGAGAATGGAGCCTTCAACATTCATTCATGAACCATTTGTTATGAGCAAGGCACTGAATGAAAGCTTTGGGAAGGTATAAAGATAAATAAGGTACGGTCGCTGATTTCCTAGATGTTGCAGTCTGGTAGAGGACATAGATAGCCTTAAAATGAAATAGAATTTTTCTTTTTTCTGTAACCATTGGGTGATAAAGAAGCAAAGAACATCCAAATCAGTTGGAAGAAAGAAAAGTAATAGCTCTTCTCCAGGAGAAATTAGAATACAAAGAGGGAGAGAGAAGGCAAAGTGTCCAACTGGGTAGAAAGAAGCTTGCTCTACACCTAGTTTGACTAGCTCTATACCCATCACCAAAATAATGGAACTGGAGTTCTGAACCATTGGATGATAGCAAGAGTCTGCTCTCTAAGCATTATTCAGAGCTGGCCATTTCTCCAGAGTTCCCTCAGGTGTTAGGTAGATCTTGTCTAAATGAGCTCATTGACTTCCCAAGACCTGGTTCTGATCAAGTTAGTGGCTAGCTATGCCATCTGGTATTCAAAAAATGTATAGACAAAGTGCCATTAGAATTTGGAGGGGACACAGATTCCTTTCTGCCACACTATTTCAGGAAAGGAGGAGGAATATTTGAAGTAGACCCTGAAAGATAGTTAAGATTTCAATGAATGATGATTGGGGTATGAGTAGGCAGAAGGCATCCCAGGTATAAGGAATGTGTTTATGTTGAAGGCAGAAAAGCAGCACAGTAACAGCATGGCCCAAGTGAAAGAACACTGGATTTGGAATTAAAGGACTTGGTTTCAAATCCCTGCATTGCTACTTACTACCTGTAAGAGTTGGGTATTATACTTGGCTGCTCTTGGACCTTGGTTTCCTTATGCGTAAAATATAGGGACTAAATCAGATGGCCTCTGAAGTTCCTTCCAACTCTGAATCCATGATCTTATGATCTTTGGGCTATTGACCAGTTGGATTGGACCATTGAATGTGTGTGTTTGTATGTGTATATGTGTGTGTGTATGTGTGTAGGGAGAAATCACATCACATTTGACAAAGATGGAACAGTAGCTTGGAGCATGCTAATAGAGGAGGTTCTTCTTACTTGCCTGCCAATTTCAAGAGTTTTGATTTAATTCAATAGCCAACAGAAGACTTTTCAGCAGGGGATGGGGAGGGAAGAGTCTACGATCAAGCTGTGCATTAGGGAGACTAATCTATCTGACTTACACACAAAATTACAGGGAGGAGAGACTGGAATTAAGGACATCAGTCAGGCAGATACTGGAATACTGTGGGCAAGAGATCATCTGACCTGAACCAAGAAGATAGTCATGGTGATGGTAAGAAGAGAATAGATATGAGATTGCCTAATGGTTACATATCAAGGGAAGTTAGAGAACTCTACATGATGAAGTAGCAGAAGGAAGAATGAGGTGTGTCAAAGCAATAAAGGAAGGACTCACCCTATTTACTTAAGTCATTCAAAGAATATTGATTATATGTTGATAAATGAGTTGCACTATTCTAGACCCCAGAGGAAGACACAAATCAGTAAGACACACATCCATCCCCTGACCTTCTGATAGGATCAACCTTATGACATTTTAATCCTGGGGCTCTTCACCTTTTTTTGTGTCATTGGCCTCTTTGGTGGTCAGTCTGGTGAAAATGAGAGACCTTTTCTTCAGAATATTTTTAAATGCATAAAATAAAATACACAAGATTATAAAGGAAGTCATTTATATTAAAATGCAATTTTCAAAGTATCTTTTAAAAGTTCCTGGGCCTGAGGTTAGAACCCCTATATATTGAAAGGTTAGTAGTTTGTGATGACTGTGGATAAAGACAGCAATTGTAGGAGAATGCATAAGATATACGTAAGATATTGGGGAAACTGATCCTATTATGTTCCGAAGGTTGAATAATGTGTCCCAGGAAGAGAAATCATCTTACAGGCTGTCAAATTTGGAAGCAGAAATGGCACCAGTTGTATTTTTCGAGGAAGTTGGAGGGTCGGAGAAGACCACTGTTCTTGGAAGCAGTAAATGGTCCCATTGTCCATAGATTTTTCAGTAGCAAATATCTGAAGAAAAGTAGCCAAAATTTACATTATGTAGGGCTTCCATAATTTAAAATGTAAGATGATCCAATTCAGTATGTTCTAGTATCCACATTAATACTGGTTAATAGGATTGTAAGATCATGGATTTTGACCTGGACCTTAGAGATCATCTTGTCCAACCCCCACAATTCACAGATTTGGAAAGTGAGGCCAAGGTACGCAAAGTGATTTGGCCAGGCTCATGCAGAGTTGGTACAGCTGGAATTTGAACTCAGGCTCTCAGTCTCAAAATTCAGCTCTTTTGAAGTCTGCTGAACAAATTAATAGAGTGAATTCAACTAGGAAATACTTGGAAAAGAAGAAGTTATTTATCCATCTGTAAGCAGAGTCTGGAATCATTTAGTTACATAGAAAAGACAGATAGACTGTTTTCAAAACATTCTTATAGATCAATTAAAGTTAGTTACCCAAGTCGACCTCTTCCCTTGGTGTCCTTGCACAGGCACACCCTCCTGCCTGAATGCTCTCTCTCCTCACCTCTGCCTCTGATAATCCTGAACTTGCTTTAAGGCTCTGCTCATGATCTGTTATATAGGGAAATATTTCCCGATCGCCATGATTGTTATAGCTCTCTTTCCTTCCTCAGATGATCATGCATATACTCCTCTGTTTACATGGTATATGCCTTCCAATAGAATGCTGTGTCTTGAATTCAAGGAACTGCTTCACTTTTGTCTGTGTCTCCAGGAATGAGCACAGTGTCTGGCATATAATAGATACTTAGCCTACCATTGCTGGATTGAAATGGATTGGACTGTTTGACAAGTCCCATCATTCTCTTAGCACTTTAGCTTCCATATTTTCATAAAAGAAACAAAGCTGCCTTCCTTTCTCAAATTCCTTTAATTCAAACTACTCACAAATTAAGACTAGCCAAAAGATTATTTTCTACAGAAAAACCCTTAGTTCTTCAGATTCTGTGATTTGTCCAGAAAAAGAGGCCAAGGAATAAAATTAGAGAAAGGAGGAAAAAAAAATCCGTTAACAACAGCTGGGCTTTTTGCAGACTTTTATGGCCTAAAAGATTGTGTGTGGACCTAATGGTATTTGAAAACTATTAACAAAATCAAATTATTATACCTCTTTTACCAATGAAGGTGCTATTTAGATTCAAATTACTAATGTGATCTATTCTGGGATGTTGTACGCCTTAAGATGCTTTTGCGCAGAGTGGGGGAAAAGATATCTGGAAACCAAACCAAACCTAAGGTGGAAATTCACACATTTTCACCAGATTCCTCTTTTCCTCTGTGATCCCTTGAGTTTTCCAGGTCTTAGGTTCGTTGTCTCCAGCTATCACATATCTGAATTAAATTGGATTCCTATAACTAAGGTTCCTTCCAACTCTAAAGTTCTCTTGTATTTTCAGAATCATATTCATGGAGCTAAAAATAACATAAAAGTGATCTAATACTGTCATCTTAAAAATAGGGAAACTGAAGTCCCGAAAGGTAAAATCACCTGTCCAAGGTAACAAGTCACCAAGTTAGGGTTCAGACTCCTGGCCTTTGTACTATTTTTTTTTTCCTATGCCATGTTTTGTTTTTTTTTTCTCTTTTGTTTTATTCCAGATCATTTATTAAGCAACTGCAGTGTTTAGGGCACTCCTAACACTGGGTGAGTCTATTCTATCCCATTCTGTTTTAGATGATCAGATTACACTCTGCCTCCTATATTCCTTTCACCTCAAGAAAAGTCTTTCTCACATTATATTGACAAAGGAAAGGGGAGTTTGGAACTTGGGGCCTTGAGACCACATGTAACCTTCTAGGTCCTCAAGTAGGGTCCATTGACTGAATCCAAATTTCACAGAATAAATACCTTTAATAAAAGGATTTGTTTCCTAAAGTTTGCACTCATTCAAAAGACCACACTGGGACCTAGAAATCCTCTAGGCCACAAGTTCCCCACCCCTGCAATAGAGTAAGGAATGGGTTCCTCTGATCAGCTTTCTAGGCACTAAAAGAATGTGAAAGTCCGAATAGGCCTTGGAGCTTGTTGAGTCCAAAGCCTTCATATTATAGATGAGACAAGAGAGGCTCAGAGAGGTCATGTGGCTTGCCTCAGGTCAGCCAAGGCTAGAAGTATTACAGAGATGATGAACAGATATCTCTCAATGACTCGAAGACAAGCAGAAGACACCTCTGTGACAGAAAAAGAGACAGGGATGAATGCAATATAAATCACCCAAGAGTTTGGCTTGAAACTTTTTTTATTAGCTAAAACTTTTATTAATAAAAGAAGATTAAAAACATATTAAGAGTTCAATATTTTAAAGTATCACCCTTAGGAAATAGGCATATGGCGACCAATGTTGGCTATAATTATATACAGTGTTTAACATAAGCTGTCACACTTTCCTAAGCTCAAGTTATAGTGGCTGGGTGATAATATGGTAAGGCCATGGCAAATAGAATCCTCTGAGGTCATCTATAATTCATGATGTTGTCATCCGATCATCGATTTGCAGCTGCAAGGAACCTCAGAGGCCGTGCAATATACCCACTTTATTTTACAGATAAGGAAACTGAGGCCTAGGGAGACAAAAGTGAATTCCCCAATGATAGTAAGCCACAGAGTTAATATCTGAACCCAAATTTTCTAACTCCAAATCTAGCCTAAGTTCCCGTCCTTCCCACTGTTCCATGCTGTCTAGGAGACAAAGATATTGCATGCTAAATTTGGGCTAGAGGATCATGTAATAATCTGCAGGAATGCAGAAAAATTGTGTGAGGGAGAAGAGGAGATACTTGGGTTACACTACCTCACAGTGCCTAAAACTGCATCAAATGCCAAGCAGGGTCATCAGAATGGCAGTCGTCAGCCTGGGGTTGGTTGTGCCACTGATAAGTTGAGCTCTCAGATGGCAATGATTAATTCCAGTTGACAGAAGATAATTGAAAGATGGCATGTTGTGATTCATCTCCAAGTGCACTCTGGACTACCACTGTCATTGTTATCTTTCAGTTATTTTAGTAACATTATCAACTCTTTATGACCCATTTGGGATCTTCTTGGCAAAGATATTGGAGTAGTTTGTCATATCCTTCTGCAGCTCACTGTACAGATGAGGAAATGAATGCAAACAGGGCTAAGTGACTTGCCCAGGGTCACACAGCTAGTAAGTGTCTGAGGCCAACATTCTATCCACTGTGCCACCTAGCTGCCCTAACTCTATGATGCTCCAGCTCTTAATCCTGGAAGTTTATTCCAGCCCTGGAACTCTTCCACTAGAAGTGTCCTCTGCCCTTGTGGCTGTTCTTATAATTAAATGGCCGCTCCCAAAATCTCCCTGTAGGGAAGATATGCCCAGGCCAGATTTGTCTCTCATTCCTCTGCAAGTTGCATTCTGCTTTTTCTTTTATGCCCCACCCTTGGTCTTTCTGGACATTTCTAGGGTTAAGGAGGGAGAAAGAGTAACAATGAAGTGTCCCATAGGATCCTTCCTTATATTCTCATCTCCTTTGGGGGGAACTTCTGTCAGCCTCCTGCAAAGGGACATTAGAAAAAAAATGTAATAGCTGCATGTATGACAATATGATCATGATTGCCTATACTACTTTTGATATGCAGCCTTATTCACCATGTTCACCAATAAATGAATGGATGGATGGATGGATGGATGGATGGATGGATGGATGGATGGATGAATGAATGAATGACATAACGGGCACAGCTAATAACTGGGAGACTCAAGAAAAGCATCTTGAAGAAGGTGGAATTTGAGTTGAACCTGGAAAAGAATTAAGGGCTCTAAGATAGGAGAAAATAGAGTACCCATATAGGCCACAGCCTTTGCAAAGTTGTAGAGGTTTGATATGTAATATTATGTATAACAAACAATAATAGAGTTAGGGAGGGAGAATCATATGTCCTTCACTTCTTTGCCCTCAATTTTCTAGTTTTCTCATCTGTAAAAGAAGGGATGAGAATAAATGATCTCTGAACTAGATCCTTTCCAGCTCTGCCCTCCCCAACCTACCCTCCATCCAGCAATAGGAGAGCACCTGCTCTGTGTTTCTGAGACTGTTGGGATGGGCCAGCCATTCAGAATCTGACAGAGTCTCAGTTGCTAGCCACTGTTAGTTAAGCATGAGCAAGGTCAATGATACCTAAATGTGCAGTCAATCCCATGGGGCTTCTCAGGAAGCAAAGCATCTGTAGAAAGGAGTGACTCCTAAAAATCATCAAGGTGAGAAAGATCGAGAGACATCAATTAAACCAATGGGATAAACATAAGTAATGACTTTTAATGAGTAATTCAAAATGGAAAAAAATAGAAACAGAACATGATGTATAGATTGATAGTCAGTAAACATTTATTAAGTACCAACTATGTTCCAGACACTGTCCTAAGTAGTTGGTTGTCCTTCATCTTCAAAGAGGACCAAAATGACATCACCTTTGTAAAGTGAAATGCCAGTGTGTCCAACTGCGGCTGATCAGACCAATATGAGCTCGGAATGCTCTACCACAGGTTGGGCACAGATAGTCCGTGTGAATATTTGGGGTGGATAGCCCAAATTTGCACATTCTGCATTTACTTTGTTACAAAGAAAGGCAAAATATGGTCCCTACCCTCAAGGAGTTTACTTTCTAGAGGGGGAGCAAACATACAAAAATACATAAGCATACACTATATATGGGATAAACTGGAGATAAACAAAGCAGGAAAGGTATAAGAATTAAAGAGGATCAAGACAGGCTTCCTGCAGAAGGTCGAATTTTAACTGGGACTTGTAGGAAGCCAAGGAGGCCACAATGGGGAGATTGTGACCATATATAAAAAGGGAAAAGTGAATGATAGTGAATGGACAGATAAAAAAACACCATGAAGACTCAGAGGTATTGATAAGAAGGTCGTGACCTTTTATTCATTGAAATCCATTTATTTAAATGTAATTAGTTACAAGGAAGTTTGTTGCTATTTAGTGCTTTGTTGTATGTTTGAAGGACCTGTAATTTCATCCATATTCATCCACAGATATTCATTCCAAGACTGTAGTCAATTAATCTATCAACAAACATTTATTACATGCCTATTGCATTTCCAGCAGCGTGAGAGGGTCTGGGAATTCAAAGACAGAAATCAAATAGTCCCTGCTCTCAAGAAACTTACATTCTAAAGTAATGCGAATGACCACTCATTCACATTCTTTTATCCTGTGTGATCCTTGTACATATTCTCTCACATATCATCCATGCGACAGTCTGTCCAAAGTGCTAGAGGCTTTCCTCTACATAACTTGATATTCCATAAATATGAGCACATCATGCTGACTGTCTACTAATTGTTCCTGATCACTTCATATACATTTCTGGTGATAGATTTACTTCTCTGACATTTTTTTCATTAGTTTTTTGGTAATGATATTAGCTAGGATTTTCCCCAAACATTTAATGTATTCCTCCTTTTTCTAATATTTTGGAAATCAATCCCTTAATACTTTCAAATTTTTGTTACCTTTCACATAGGCCCTCGATATGCATACTCGATCAAGTCCAGCTTTTCTATCTCTTTTTTTTTTTTTCTCCTTAGTGGCATTCTTATGTCATTATACCATACCTGAGAGAAGGTGGTGTTACTATATTCCAAATATGGTAGATCTATTGTTATTGATGAAAGATTATTTGTTATAGAAATCATTAAGGACCCTTTCTGTTAAAAATCTTTTCCATTTGTTGCCTTCTCTTTAGTGTTATCCTTAAATATCCTCTTGATAAGATTTTCTGCAAAGATTTTTTTATCTTTTTCTCTACAAAGCTCCTCACTGTTTTATGAGGTGATACTGCTCATAATGTCCCATCAGCCCCTATTTCTAAGCTCATATTGTCCTTGAATGTACACAATTTCCACCACTGACTGTGATGATGCTAGGTTCTTTTGGCTTCCTTTTTAGGGTGATTAATTTATATTTTCTTTAAAAATGGTCACAGTATCTGTTGATATTTGTTTTTGATGCATTTTCCATTTTTCCATATCAATGCCTCATTTAAATAGATCAAGTTGGAGCTTTTTTAAAAATCAAATGCTATATCTTCTTATTTTTAGTATTTTATTTCAGTAATGAATTTGACCTTCGTTGTCATAAATCAGTGGCCTGAATGTACAAAGGCAGCTTATTTAGAAATGAGTCATTCATGAGTAACCAGTTTTCTAATTTGTTAAAGAAATAATCCATTTATTTTTGTTTTTAAGTGATGTTATTTGTTGCTTTTCATAGCCCGAATTACCCAACCCTCTTCTTGAAGATTTATGGGTATGTGGTTTCTGCAATATACAAATCTTTGACTTAGTATGTTTTTAAATACTGTGTCATATTTTTCAGCATATTTTATTAGTTTGAAATCATACATTTCTATAAAATCTATTTTTAAAAGTAAGAGCATTGGTTATATTTCCTGTCCAGGTTAAGGTCATAATGAAGAGTCAAGAGAGTAATTGAAACCCAAGGAATCAAGTGTTTTCCCCTGTCCCTTCTCTACCATTTTATCCACTCCTAAAGCTGGGTCAAGGTTGTAAAGTTATATTCAGAGAACTATGAAGTCATACTGAAGCCTGAAATTGATTAGGAATAGAGAGGAGGAAACCCTTGATATATTAAACTAGTCATCAGATCTCTATGGAATTCACTCATTAAAGTCTACCAGACTTTTTCCCAGCTTGAGAAAAGTTTTTTTTTTTAATAGAAATTGATATGTTCCCCTTTGTTCTCATTATCCAGGGACCAAAATTTGGGTAAAGATGGATACATAGTGAAAAGACTGGTAACCGGTGTGTTTTTTTGAAAAGGAGGCTCAAGACAGTGGTCTCTTTGCCCATTTCACTGATATAAGGAGCTCTCAATGTGGAAACTACCTTCAATAGTGAAGGTGAGTTGATTAAGTGATTTGTTCATAGTTTCAATCAAATATTTGACAAAGGGTAGAATATGAGGCCAAATCTTCCTGATTCTTTATCGGGGAGCATTAGTTTTTGAATTGTTGCAATTGCTCATCCTTCATTTTCAAAGAGGACCAATTATATCACAAGGGTGATATCTTGACTATCTCAGGAGTTGTATTTAAGCAAGGCAGAGCTACACAAACTCTCTCATCCAGTCATCAGAGTCCAGTGGGAAGACAAAGGTCGAGATGACTGGCAATGGCCCAGGATACAGAGGGTTGCCTTGGCCTTTTTAAACCAAGGTCTTTCCCAGGCCTCAGTTTGTCTGAAGTATTATTGAGAAAACATTGTAAATTCAACAATGAAAGATTTAAGAGACTTGGGAATAAGTCTGACAAATAATGATCTGGCTTTGCCCATAAAGTAGCCATAGAGTGTAAGTGGACAATGGAAAGAAGAGTAATTACATGAGTTACAGATGTCAGTGTTATAATTTTTAGCCTAGTTCTAGGGGAAGGTAGGTTAACTTAAGAAGAGGCTAGGAAAGGTAGGTTGAAAAGGTTACGAAATTTCCCTGAAACATGGAATCATATGAAGTATGGTCTTTGTATTTTGGCAAATAAGTATCCCTGTTGTTAAGATGAAAGAAGAGATCATGGGGAAAATGGGAAACACTAGATATCCATGAAAGACAAAATACTTCATATAGGACATACTGGGGATATTCTAATTTCCAAAAAAGTCAAGAAGCAAACCCCTGAGGATGATACTAGCTAGGGTATGATGTCTGGCCATAATGATAACCAGCGATCATAAATCACTTTGAAGTCATAGTGACTTTCCTTTACTCTTTGTTCAGGTAGACAAGGCACTATAGGACACTTAAAAATTCCTCCCACTAGGAGAGACACATGATTGCCGGTGCCTCTTTGTTTATCATTGTCCATTAGGTTTGCTCCTTTTCCCAGCATCCCTCAGTCCCTTAAAAATATAGAAAATGGAGCAATAGGGCCAGGGTCAGAGGGAGGCCATAGAAACCAAAGGGCTACTCTTCTCTGTGTCTCCCTCCCTACCTCCCCCAATTACAAATGATTCTGAAAGCCGAGTCTGGTATTGTATATTTCATTTCCAATGATTGTACAACAGCTGTATAATCGATGTTGTTGAAGGTATGAGTGTTGCTCAGAGTGTAGCATAAATGTCCACAGTGCGATGCAAACATGAATAAGAATGGCCCTGACTGCATAGTAATTGGTATTATTACTGGAGTGAATGGGAAAGCCACATATGGATGAATGGGTGGGGCTGTGAAAGGGTGCAGCATGAGAGACTAATGGTAGCTTTTATTTTCTGTTATAGATGCCTTTTCTTTCAAATAACCAGCCAGAGGCAGTAGAGGAAAAAAAAAAAGATAAGAGGGAGTGCAGTGGGAAACAGTGAAGCTATTTACCCACTCTACTAAATCATGCCATTTCCCCTCTGTCAATGCACACTCTTTTATTAATTACAATATGAAACCACATCTACCCTCCCCTCCAAAAATGACTCCCAATTACAAGGAAGGAGAAGGGGGATGGGTTAGGAAGATGGATAGGAGCATGTGAGGAGGAGGAGGGGAACGAGGAGGAGGAGGAAAAGGAGGAGGAGGAGGAGGAGGAAAAAGAGGAGGAGGAGGATGGTGGCAGCCTCCTCAGGTCCAAAGAAACTAATCATATAAAATATAAGCCTTTAAGTCTGTGCTTCAGCTATTAGGTGGAAATAGCACAGTTCATTCCTTTTTCCGTGATTCAACCCAGCATGGGGATAGCTTCAAAATGGGAGGCAAAGGTTTTCAAAGAGGAGTTTTAGGCAAAGGCTGAGCTTTCAGGGCAAATGAATGGCAGACTGGTTCTTTTCATTCTCTCAAGAGAAGTCAGCTTCCTTTTGTGTACCCTTCCCCAAATCTTTTGCCCCACAATTCTGTGCAACACACATCCATGGCTGAGCCTCGCAAAGCAAAGCAGGAGATTGGTGGTAAGGAATATTATGGAGTTTTAGATGCTCAGGAACATCCACTGACAACATCCCCAGAATTCTGGAAAGTCGAGAGAACTCAACCTCAAGGCCTAAAATTTCCTAGCCACTAATGAGGTTGAGACACCAACTGGACAACTTTCTAATTAGGAGAGAACGAAATCATTGTGACACTGAGTTGCCTGTATTCTGTCCTGCAGTATGGGTGAAAGCAAAAGCTTTCTGATTACATCATAAATGTGCCCGATGCCCTATGCCCAGTGTTTGGCATAGTTTGATTCTGTGTGGCATCTCAAGTGTAGCTGCATGATATCCAAGTCTCTGTCCATTTCCTGATTAGAGCTTTTTTTTTTCCACTAGAAATAATTTCTCTAAAGTAATAAACAATGCACTGCATAATGCCAAGTTAAAATTCTTAGAAATAAATGCAGGGAAATTAGTTACAATTATTCACAGAGTTCTTGAAAATGGTAGCACCCGAGAAGAAAGCAGGGTCACTTTCCCTTCCTTTTTTCGAAGACCATCTTTGTTTACTTCATCCCCAAGTAAGAAGAAATTACATGAAACATTTGCATAGGATAACTAACATATACCACATCATTTGCACGTCTGCAAGTACACGTGAGTAACCGTAATTACACGTGACACCAATTACTCTATTACTTTGTATTAAATTATAATGGAAAATTCCACTAGAGAATTGAAGCCTAATTGCATCTTAATTTGCATAATTTTGCATATTAATTACATCTCAGATGAATAATAAATTTCAGCAGATTTTTAATTTATGCATAGACACAAAAACAAGTGGAGAAATAATTTAGAAAAAAAATACCAGCAACTATTACTTAGGGCATTCAACTAATTTTGCTTAGTTTAGCAAAACAAAACTTGGTTTGTTTAATATAGCATCTTTAGGCTGATTGCTGTTTATTGCACAATATGTCAGTCTTGAAGCCAAGGCAGAGGCATGGCTCTTTTTAATAATAATAAAAAAACTGTTCAATTACAACATTTCAAGTTTGGGGATTTTATATTTCGATAAAACTGTCTCGGGGATAACACCATTTAGTTGGGAACATCTTTAATTGTGAAAAATTTTTTATTGAGGCTTTATTTCTATTGTAGTTATTTTCAATGCTGGGTATTATAACCACACAAATACACACAAACACACACATACACACACACAAATCGAATGTGAATATTCCTCAAAAGTCTTCCTATAAAAGGAATGGACTTCTGTCAAACAGATAGCTTTCTCATTTTGAATCCACCGGTAACCTAAAATTGTTTCTTTGATTTTGGAGGGGAAAAAAATCAAACCAAAAATTTCAGATTTTTTTTGTTGTTGTTATATTTACTGCTTTTTTATTGAGATAAAATAATTTTGAGCATCACTTTTGATTTCCTAATCATTTTCTTTAAATTTCTAGTTTCTTGCCTTGTCTGCGCTGAATCCAAACTCCTTTTAGCTGCACATTCTAACGTTGTCCACACTGTCTTTGATAATAGCCATCCCCATGTCACAGCCTGTATTTCTATGGCTTAATTAAAGCATTTTAGTCACAATGCTGTATCTAGGTTGACAGTCATAAAGAACCAAAGACTTATGCACCTCACAGAAAACCTACTCTAGTCTTCTGGCATCCTGATCCAGAGGTATCCCTGTTCTCACATACCTGCTCCCTCTGTCCCAATACAAGCAGACTTGCTTCCACCAAGTCTAATGTTATGATCATCTGCCAAATGATACAAAAGGAGAGGATGACAACATTCTAATAAATCAGGAAACTGTCAAGATTAATAATCTTAGTCGTCATCTGTTTTCATTTAAGAGCCCTACCAGCCGTGCACATTTTCCAGCCGGTTTTGTCATTCTCTTGGTACAGAAAATGGACCAGAGCCAGCATGGTGCTGTGTAACCTCTGAGGGGCCACTCTATATGTCTTTGATCACATTAACCAGCATTGCCCAATTGTGCTGCTTCGGAAGACTGTAAACAAGAATTCTTCCCAGTATATGTCCCTGGTGCTCCAGCTGCACATCATTGTTTGCCTGTTCTGCTATAAATGGGGATCATAGCTAGAGGCTCAATGGTCTGTTGGCCATGTGGTCTACCTTTCCTGCTATTTTCTCTTGACATGAGAAAAGTTTTCCTCTTCTTCTTAAAACATACCCTGAACCCTACAATGGGCAATGCTTCCTTTATTATGAGAATGTCTGCCAGAGACCTGATTTTAGTATGGCCTCTGTCACTGGGTTCCTTCTTTACCCACTCAAAAATTTCATTCTGGGTGTCCTTGCTGGGGTCACAGCATATTAAAAACTGAAAAGGGTTAGCGCTCAGAAACAGAATTGTCAGGATCCTGAAACCTCCCTACCTTTTACTTTCTGATCATTCCATTTAGCAGGGTTCATAATAACCAGAGAGAATCATGCAGGATGAATCCATCAAAGGACACAATCCTTCCAACATTTAAACAATGGTTCTCTCTTGTGGTCAGTACCTAGTACTGCAGTTTGAGAATGGGGAATCAAATCTCTTACATGGATGCTAAATTGGATTATCTCACTTCTTCCTGTTTCCCTCTCCTTTCCAGATGTATTCCCAAGATCTTCTGGTCCTAGTTTACTCTTCTGAGCTCTATTGATTGCTAGTTTTCATTGGAAAGGAGGCTCAAGAAGCTCCATCCTGTAGGTAGCTAGAGGTCATGTTCAATAAAGATCTCCCTTTAAACATGGTATCCAGAGGTTAGGCATATCACCTTTTGGACGTGTAAACATCAGAGAAGTAGGGTCAAAGCATCATGTACCATAGGAGGACTCGGGAGTACAGAGAAAGGCAACTTGGTACAGTGGAAAAGGCATCTGTGCCATAGTTAGAAGGTCTGCTGCTCCAATTTCTCTGTGACTTCAGCTCCTGGGGCAACAATGCCTCTGCCCTCAACTTCTTCTAAAACAAAAGAAGCAGGTTGGCCTACATGACCTATGAGCTCTCTTCTCGTTCAAAAAATAACGATCTCATTTTGTTTCTCTTTTGGATTTCAGTATGCCTGGTGTTCTTGAAAAGATGGCATAGGATACAGTGGACAGATCTTGGGTTTAGAATCAGGGAGAGCTGGGTTCAATCTTAACCCTCCCCCCACCCCATTTTCACTAGCTTTGTGACTATGGGCAAGTTGCTTAAATTTTTCAACGTAAAATAATAATAATACCTACTTCACAGGGTCATTGCCAGACTCAAGTAAGTTAAGAATTTTGCAAACTTTTAAGTTATACATAAAGGATTCTTGTTATTGTTTGTTGTTGTCTCTCTCAGAAAGACGAAGGCACAAGCATAGGACACTCACTAGTCCTCCTTCCCCGAATCATTTAGCCTTCAGAACCTATCTTGTTGCAAAAAGAATAAAATGGTACAAAACCAGTTGTTTGTAGTTGGCCTTCTGTTTGAAAAGGTTTATTTTTTGAATAAGATTTCTCTCAAAGGGAACCATTCTACACTCTCCAAATTACCATTCATGAGTACGTGTTTGTGTGTGTCTTTTCCTCCTACCATTACTCCTGTAAGCAAACTACAAATGCTTTCTACGTGTGTTAAGTTGCTTTGTAGATGGTAAGAGCCAAGAGATGTCCCTGAAGTAGAATTCTTTTCTCCTATCATGTTTAATGTAGAAATTGTGTCTGTTGGTAATAGAGATGAATATGCTTCTTCCATGGTATATGAGTACAAATATCTCAAAGTGGTGATGGCCAAGCGATGGAAGATTAATGGGATATTTTTGAGCCCCACTTCCCAATTCTGAGCAATAAAACTGTCAGTTTTAAATCTCTAAGAATATTGTATTCTTTCTGTTTGTAAAAAATGGAAGAATCCATGTTCATCAAGTCTCTTTTTTTTTAGATTAGAGGTTCTTAACCTTTGAGTCATGGACTTCGGCAGTCTGGTAAAGTCTTTGGAGATGCTCTTTTCAGAATAATGCTTATTGCTTGCCTTAATCATTGAAAGAAAGGTACAATGATTCTTAGGCGATAGTAAAAATAAAGCTTTCTTTTTTCCTTTCAGATTCACTGGACCATAGAAATCTATTCACAGACATTTAGTGGTCCATGGACTCCAGATTGACATTCCCTGTTTTAGAATATCATCCTACTTCAATGCTAATTTTATTCCTTTGAAAATTCTTCATGCAAATGAACTTCTAAGTAGTAATTGGACTCTAGTGTATGGTGGCACACCTAGAGAAGTACTTTACTGATCTGAACTATTAAACATGGGTGGGGCTAGGGTTAAGTAATGTCTCTGATGGTAACAATCCATGAAGCGATGCTATATACACCCATGACAGCATGTACAGTGGTAGAGAGGGAGTCATTAATTGGACAAAATAAACAGGGACAGAGGTTGAGCAGCTATATGTAGTACTCCATCTCTTCAGTTCTTGAATTTCAGGTATCTTCCTCCCTATTTGACTTAGAACTCCTACAGTCATGGATTGTTCTGCGAATGCAGGCTAAAGTTCTAGCTATTTCCCAATAATAGAACTGCCAGGACAGTACAGGTAATATCATTTTCTTTAAAAAAGGGCTTCTTCCTCTAAGCCAGTGGAATCCCACTGGAAGTTTAGTTTAGATTACACAACTCAGCCAGACCAGAAGAATGGTGCATGCAGGAGATATTAATATTTTCTTCCTTTCTCCTTGTAGCATAAATACTGAAATTAAAAAGTTTATAATGCGTGGAAGACAGTAGGGTCTTAATAAATGTTTGCTGATGGATAGGTTGTAAATAGTGATTGAGATATCCTGCTACTCCTTTGGGATTTTTCTGACATGTGAGAAGACAGATTAAAATTCTTCTTGGTCACAGAAGAAACAATTAGGAGCAATGGGTAGACTCTTTCAAAAAAAGCAAATTCAAACTTGTACTTGGTATGAGTGAAACATTTCACTCATATTTTGCATTTCCTTAGGTATATACATTTTGTATACTCTCTCCCCTTAGAATGTTGGCTCCCTGAGGGCCAAAAGTTTAACTTTTGTCTGTGGACCTACAGAACAACAATTGGTAAATAGCAGGTGCTTAACAAATGCTAGATTGTGTTGTATTAAATTGTAATAAAAGTTAGACAATAATGATATGATAATATCTAAAACTGGAAAGAACTGCTTCAGGAGCAGGACTCCTGGGCCAGGAGATCTTTGAGCAAAGACTGGATGACCATATGCCAGATGCAGCGTAAACTACATGTTTGTTTAGTCACTAGTTGGAAATATGGCACCTATGATCCCTTCAAACTTGCAGATTTGTGACTTCCTTGAAAATATGACTATCCTCACAATTGGCATTAATGTAGCTCACACACCTATATTATCTTACTGGAGATAAGGTACACTGCTGTTGATTTCCTGGATCCCACTGTTCCTTTCCTTTGAAACTCTCTACGGTATCTGGAGGGAATATTCAATGAATTGGTTGGCCACTGAATTGACCTTTGTCTAAGAATCTGAATCAGTCCAAATCTTATTTGCTCATCATTTTAAAAAATCTTATAGGAAAGCAATATTTCCTCCATAGGACAAGTTCCTCCTCAAATTACTCATAACCCTTTGAACCTTCATGCTCATTACCATGCTGGTATACTTTCTATATGTGTTATATTCTTTTAACATTCTCCCATGAGACCATAAGCTCTTTGAGGGCATGATCTAAGTAATTTTTTATATCTTCCCTGATGCCTTGCACCTAACAGGAAACACAATCCTAGATTGATGAAATGAGATATGTACCCAAGGTGGCAAAGCTCTTAAGAAGAAGAGTCAGAGTTTCAACTCAGGTCCCCTGAAACCAAATCCAGCACTTTCTGCTTAACATATTGCCTCAACTAATAATTACCTGTTGAACTGAAAACATTTAAAATGTGTTTACACCATATGTACCTTTTCTTGATTCTTCCAAAGGCTGAATGAGGAAGGCAGGGTAGAAAGTCTTATCTTCATTCGACAGATGAGCTCACTGAGTCTAGAAGCTCCAGTACTACCACTTATAGGAGGCCTTTTCTGATCACAGATGGTTAGTGTTTTGGCACTAAGAAAAAACTTAGTGAAGGGCTAGGTAGGAGAAATTTGAAAAATCTTAATTCTTTGATGTTAATTTACATTTACTTAGCTGGATAGATGTTGTATGCTCCTTCCCTTTAGATTACAAGCTCCTTGAGGATAAGCACTGTTTCATTTTTGTCTTTGGACCTATAGAGCAATGAATAGAAAATAATATTGTTTAATAAGGGTTTATTGTGTTATATTGTGTTGTTATGTTATATTCTGTAGTATTGAACTGTATTGCATCTCATTGCATTGAAAGGAAACTGGACAACAGAAATGAGATGGGGCAAAAGAATGCTTAAATTATGTGCATGTATGTTTTACTTCCTATAGATGCTACTTATTGGGGAAAGAAGAACTCATTTCTTGCCATACTGGGGCGGGGGAAAATGGAGTCCAGGAGAGGGATATTCTTTTCATTCCCTCTTCTTTCCAATGAGCTGTCTCATCAGATCACCCCTCCACACCACCAAAAATTCAAAAGTGTTAGCTCTGAAACTTCACAAAAATTAAATACTGAACAGAAAGATAGGGAGAAGGAGATGGGGCCATGTTTTGATTCCCTATTAACATCAGGACTGGGGAGCTAAATCTGTTTTAAACATTGTCTTCCTGGGAGTATAGTGGGTACCATGGGCCCCTGGCATTGGGAATGGGATGCTAGGTTCAAAAATTGAGAGATGGTTCCTGTTTGGGATGGTTAGTATTTTCCAAGTCTAGCTTTGGAGCTGAAAGTATTTAATTTTGTCTTAATTTCTTTTAAATAAAATAGCAAGAATTAATTAGGTGAAACCTGAAGAGAAGCTTCCTTCGCATCAGGTTGGTACAGGAGCTGAGCATAAGGGATGGACAGAAAGCCTGACTGATTCATTCCTGGCAGCTCCAGTTTGGGGGTGAACACGCTGCATACCAGCCTGTTTTCCTCCCATCTTCTGGATAAAAAAGACTGTTTAAAAACTGGGCTAAAATTTTCAAAAACACCTTAAAAAGATTCCATTACTTAAAGTGATTTGGATAATTGTGTTCAATGGTAGCCATTATTTAAAAATATAATTAGTTGCTGAACTCAGAGAAGGAGGGAAATTTCTGCAGGTGTTTCTCATTATTTGCTATGCATACAAAATATCTGCATAAATTACCATTATTATTCCAATGTATACTAAGAGACAATAAGGCATTAGCAAGCAAAGAAGAATGTTGTTGACCCACAATCTGCGATAGCAGCATGGATGTACGGTAATAGTGTTTTGGCCTTCAATGCTATTGACGCACATGTGCAACTGCATTCAGGATTGAAAGAAACAATTTTGCACCTGTAACAATATTACATATGTAGCATAACTCCATCAGAAAGATATTGAAAATGGGGGAAAAAAACTCGCAAAACAATGTGAGAAGGAATAGCCTCTGTCTATAATTGTTTCAGAAGGCTGACATCCACAGGAGGTAGGGATACGAAATACGCCTTTGGGTTTGTTGTACCAATCAACATAGCTCCAAGTTAAAGAATAAAGTGAAATAAACCTTTTGGGGTGCACTTCAAATTTGGGGGAAAGGAAAAATCCAGAGATTCTGATTCTGTGGTCCAGTCATCTAGTGAACATGACTTTCTGTACTAGTTCATGGGAGTGGCAGGCACAATTTTAGATTACATATAAGTGAAGTAAATGTGGTTCAGACCACTGATGGTGAGGTCAGCTCCCCTGAAGCATCAGGATACTGGACCTGGAAGTAGGAAAATCATACCTCTAACACTAACTCACTGTGTAAGTAGAGTTGAATTCCTTGTCCATTCTGAGTCTTGGTAAAATAAGTCTTATTAGAATACTTACATAATTTATTTTATAGAATTTTCATGAAGTTCAAAGGAGTAATGTGTACAAAAGAGTTTGCAACTGTTCAAATGATCATTAACAGCAGCTTTTATTGTTCTCCAAATTTCATAGCGTGAGTTCATGCCTATCCTTCTAGAAGTCTGAAGTCTGTGACCAGATGTTTGTGAAATGTACTCATGGAAACTTAGAGTCAGAGAAGGGACATTTGGAAATTCTCTAGTTTGATCCTTATATGTTTTTATGTAGGTACTGAAATCCAAGTGCACGTAGACATAGGCATGGAGCACAGCCTATGCAAAGACATGGAGTGAGGAAATGGAATATTGTGTACCTGGAGAAGCCAGTAGGTTATTTTTTTTTTCAAGTGTGTGGAAAGGAACACCAAGGGCAAGTAGGACTGCAGTGGTGCTGCTGTGCTCATTTTGTTACTGCTTTTGGTGACAGTTTCCAAGAGGCCCAAGAGCCAGACCTTACTCCCATAGGCACTAGAGACTATTTCCCTTCTACCTCCTTAGTCTCCCTTTGGAATTGTGCAGACCCTGGCTCCATGTTCCAGCAACATATCCTGGATTGGTTCTTTGAGAAGGTGGCAAAGCTGATTGGCTACTCGGTCACTTGAGAAGTAAGAAGTCCTAGCACAGAGACAACTGTCAGCAGTTCTTTCCCTAGGAAATGTCTTCCTGATCTAGTGGAATGTTTGTTGTGATGACAGGTGGACTCAAGTACATCCCTTTTATATCCTTTTAAACTTTAGCAGTTTCTTTTCCTTTTAATCTTCTGGTTTTAATCACAATTTATGTTCTACAGTGCATTGTTTCATTTTAAACTTGAGCCTGCATTGTTGGATGGGTCTGGATTAGGCCTGGCCCTAAATATTAGGTCTGACTGTTGTTTTAACTTAATTGTATAATAATTGTATTCCTTCAGTAGGTCTTTGAGGGCAGAAACTATTTCATTTTGTCTTCATTTCCCTAGTCTTACCCAGATCCTGTTGCATAGTATATGCTTAAAAAAGTGGTTGAATTGAGTCCAATTGAGGTACAAAAGGAGCAAAATCCCAAGACAAGAGAAGCTCCTCCTAATTTCATACTGCAATGCTTCCTTCAGTCCATGTATCTTGGTCATATCATTTATGGCAGACATTTGTCTTTCAGTTTCCTCTTGGCATCACCACTGCCATCAAATAAAACATAATTTTCTCCATCCAGAGATGGATTTAGTAATCTGGTAAATTTAGTTAGATATGATGACACTAGCTGTGGTTTTTTTAATAGCATTTTAGTTGCTACTGGGAAAATGGAAAAATAATATGGCAAAAACTAGGCATAGACCAACATTTTACATCATATATCAAGATGAAGTCAAAATGGGTACATGATGTAGATATAAAGGGTGATACTATAAGCAAATTAGAAGAACAAGGAATAGTTTATATGTCAGATTTATGGGGGATGGAGGAATTTATGACCAAACAAGAGATAGAGAACATTATGAAATGCAAAATGCATAATTTTGATTGCATTAAATTTGAAAGTTTTTGTACAAACAAAACCAATGCAACCAAGATTAGAAGGGAAGCATAAAACTGGGAAAGAATTGTTATAGCCAGTGTCACTGATAAAAGCCTCATTTCTAAGGTACATAGAGAAATGAGTCAAAATTCAAGTCATCCCCCAATTAATAAATAGTCAAAGGATATGAATAAGCAGTTTTCAGATGAAGGAATTAAAGCTATCTATAGTCATAAAAAAAAATTCTCTAAGTTACAATTGATTAGGGAAATGCAAATTAAAACAACTCTGAGGTACCATCATGTTAGGTTGGCTAACACAACCAAAAAAGAAAATGATAAATGTTGGAAATATGGGAAAATTGGAACACTAATGCATTGTTAGTAGAGTTGTGAACTGATCCAACCATTCAAGAGAACAGTTTGGAACTCTGCCCAAAGGGCAATAAAATTGTGCATACCCTTTGATCCAGCAATATTACTACTATATCTGAATCCCAAAGGGACAATAAAAAAGGTGAAAGGGGAACCACATGAACAAAAATATTTATAGAAGCTCTTTTTGTGGTAACAATGAATTGGAAATTTATAAATCAATTTAGAAATCACTTAGAGATTTAGAGATCAATTGGAGAATGGCTGGACAAGTTATACTATATGAATGTAATGGAATACTGTTGTTCAGTTAGAAATGATCAACAGAACGATTTCAGAAAAACCTGGAGAAACTTGCATAAACTGATGAGTGAAGTGAGCAGAACCAGGAGAACATTGTGCACAATAACAGCAACATTGTTTGATAATCAGCTTTGATAGAATTAACTCTTCTCAGCAATGCAAGGATCTAAGACAGTTCCAAAAACTAATGATAGAAAATTCAGTCTACATCCAGAGAAACAACCATGGAGTCTTAATGCCCATCAAAGCATCCTATTTTCTCTCTCTCTTTTTTTCCTTTCTTGCATTTTTTCCCTTTTGTTCTGATTCTTCTTTCACTACATGGCTAATGTGGAAACATGTTTAATATGATTGTACATGTATAGCCTATATTAGATTGCATTTCATCTTGGACAGGGGGAAGGGGAGAGAGGGAGGAAAAATTTGGAACTCAAAATCTTATAAAAGTGAATGTTGAAAACTAAAAATTAATTAATTAATTAAAAATAGTATTTCAATTGCATCTCATGACTTCAGAGTCCTATGACCCTCTAAGAAATATTTAACCTCCAACTCATGGGTTCTTAAAAGGGGGAAAGGGTGGAAAGGTACACCTCTAAGAGTCCCATGGATAGATTTCAAGAGGCCTGTGAACTTCAATGAACCAAAAGTATGTAGATCTATATTTAGTATACTAAATGAAACTTAAGATTTAATTGTGAATAAAAAAAACCTTCATAATTCTGAAACAGGGTCAATAGACTTTGCCAGACTGTGAAAAGGGTCAAATGACAAAAAAAGTTAAGAACACCAATCTCATGAAAAACAAATTCTCATTAATTTTTTATAAGCCAATGTTTAATTGGGAAATTGTATGAAATCATCCTGTCTCTTTTTGAAATAACTTGGACAAATTATTTTGCCTCTCTAGATCTCTGTTTCCTCACCAAAATACCAGATTGTCAATACAATAAACTGCAGACATACTGATGAACTCTTGGTGGAGCCCATGAATTGTTCTAGTCATTCTGGACAACAATTTGGAGTTATGCCCCCAAAGTTACTAAACTGTGCATATCCTTTGACTCAGCAATACCAACACTTATACCCAAAGAAATCAAAAAGAGGAAAACGTTTCATATGTACAAAAAATGTTATGGTGGTAAAAAATTGAAAACTAAGAAAATATCTATCAGTTGTGGAATGGCTGAATAAACAATGGTATATGAATCTGATGGAATACCACTGTGCTGTGAGAAATGAGGAAATAGTTTCAGAAAAAAATCTTTGGAAGACTTGGATAAACTGATGCAGAGTGAAGTCAGGAGAACCAGGAGAAAAATTTATACTGTAACATCTATATTGCAATAAATGAAAAATTCTGAAAGACATAGGAATTTTGATCAACTTAAAAATCAGCCAGATTCCAGAGGACCTATGATGAAGAATGCTGCCTACTTCATGACAGAGAGGTGATAGACTAACAGGCAGGATAAGACACACATATTTTGATATAGCCAAGATGGGACTTCGTTTTTTGTGATGATTTTTTACAGTGTTTTGTATTCTTTTCTTTATCCAGGGGTGGGGTGAGGGTGGGATGGGAGAGAGAACATGCTTATTAATTGAAAAATAAATAAATACTTAAAAAACAAAATAAATGAAAGAATAATGAAAACAAAAAACAGACTAGATAATCCCTAGATAGTAAACTAGGTAATCACTAAGGTCCCCTACACCTTTCACATTTTGTAATTATCTATGGCTGCCATCATCCATCATGATAATCTGTGAATTCCCACCCTTCTATTTTAGGATGATATATTTTGTATCCACACAAAAGCCTTTCCTATTCTCAGTGAACCTATAATCTTCAGTGTTCCCTATCCAGCACATCCATTCGTTCCCTTGCCATTTGAATGCCCAGATCAATCAGCAATGTCCTTTAAATCATCCCTGTTGTCAAGTTCAGGAAAATATTATAACTATGAATATCAAACTTTCAAGGCTACATTGTCTAAGCCAAAAAATAAAATCAAAAGTAATTTAAATAGTGACACATTCAAGGCTCTCTGATGCTATCACAGGATCTATGCAACATGACTGTGTAGATGGAAGCATAAAATGGTGTTATATAATCAATATGATTTATTCTAAATTACTATCACAGGTCATGTTATTCTTATTTACCATAATTCTCAAAGATCAACGTTTCACAACTTTAAAGTGGTCCTCCTTCTCCTTTATTTTACCTCTTTTGATTTTTCTACCCTTATTCTATCTTCTTTCTTAGTATATTTTGCCTTCTTTCCCCTCCTTTTGATAATTCATTCTTTAATTTCTTTTTTCTCTTCCTTCTGCCTTTTTAATTTCTTCTTTCTATTTTTTTTCATGTTCCTCTCTTCCTTCTCCTTTGTCTTCTTTGGTCTTCTTTTTTCCTCTATTCTTTATTTCCTTCCTTTCCTTTTCCTTCCATTTCTTCTTTCTCCCCCACCCAAATTTTATCCTCCTCTATTAGCTAAAGGAAATATTTGATTGCCAACGGTATATGATTGACAGAGCTATAAAAGGATATATAGTCACACCTAAAAAATCATAAATTCAACTTCCTTCTATCAAGATCCCACATGCAATAGAGAAGACTATGTCACTATTCATTAAAATAAATTCTAGGGTTGATATAATTTTGCCTCTTTGGGCATGGATCTCTTTTCTTTCTTTATGGACTATTATTTCCTATAACAAGAGGTCCAATTTAAAAATAAGAAAAGAATTACAGGCCTTCATGTAGCAGACATTTCTACAGATGTGAAGTAGGAAATGTTAGCTATTTAATCATTCAGGTTTGTAATTTAGTTTGTAAACTCAGGGACCATATCTAGGTTTTACATAATATTGATTACATGATCAGCACTCATTAAATGATAATAATTTAAAAATTATATCTAAATGTTGTTTTTTTCCAACTGATTTCCTTTCCATGTGAAATGTCTCATTTTTAATGTTCCAACTCTTTCTCAACATTTTACTCTAGAAAAATAGAATTAATCTAGAATGATGATAAAATTAATGGAAATTTAAATGGAAGTGTAATCTTATTTGTAATTTCATTTTGATGATATAATAATAGGCTTATATAGCACCTTTCATCTATGGACCTCTAAGCACTTTACAAACATTAGTTAATTCTCACAACAATCCTGTGAGGTTGGCAATTATAATCAGCCCCATTATGTAAATCAGGAAAGTGAAATAGAAAGAGGTTAAGTTTCTCAGGCTACAGAAAGCCAGTGACAATATTAGCATCAGACCATAGGCATCCCTAGATTCTGAATAGCTCAATGAAATAAGGGAACACAGTGTATCTTTGTACATTCTACCACTGAATTCATCTACCATATTTCTTTGTAGCCACAATGTACCTTGTGTTATAGGAAATCGTTATCTCCAAAGATAGGAGGCAGATATTCTCAAAGAAAGAACAGTGGGAAAACACTTGAAATTACTTTGAATTTACCTTGTGTATATATGCTATTTTCCCTCATTGAATATAAACTCTTTGATGGCAGGGACTGTCTCATATTTGTCTTCCTATCCCCAGTACTGAACAGGATGGCTGGCACAATATAGTCACTTGATAAATGCTTGTTTTATTGAATTGCAATTAAGTTTATTAAAAACAGAGTTGTAATTTTCTCTTTGTCCTGGAAAGAGCTTAAAAGAATCATAATAACATAGCATTCCATCTACATAGGCACAATGAAAATATCAGTAAGTAGGAAAGAGCTTTGAAAAGTAAAATATACTGGGAAAATCTAACACTAACACAATGGTGACCACTGGTATTCCACTCCCTGACTATTAACAAGGGAGCCCAGGTGATAAGCTATTCAGCAACTCCTTTCTACCACCGAATACAAAGAGAGAGCATTAGAGTTTCTTCATCGGCATCTCTACAGGAGTCCCACACTTGCCCCCATATTCTCAAGTCACAGTAAATTCCATGTATGATATATGAATATGGTGAACTTCTGACCAGTATGGGTCATTCTTACATTTATAAAGTAGAAAGTAAAATTTAATCCTAATTTGGAGCTTAATAATACCCCAACTATATTGCCAGACGGAATCTGGCACTCAATGAACACATTAGCCTGTTTGGAAGTACAGTAATTGCTGTGGCTCACCACCTAACCTGGTACTGGGTGTTCCTTATCTAGGGCACCTATGATATCAGAGCCATTTATCCCTAATGCCTTTGGGGAACTTATTTGATCCTACTGTATTTTGAAGGCCAGTGAAGATACTGGGCAGAGCTCTGAAGCCTGTGGATACACGAATTAATATACCCAGTCAAATGGATGTGGAGTTCACCTAAGGTCTTCGACCTGTACAAGCTGAATATCAAACAAGTCAGATTTAATCTGGAGAAACGATGCAAATTAGATCAGTCCCCAGGCCCATAGGGTTGAAAGAAAATGCATCAAGCCCAAATAAATCAGGCTGAGGGCAAGTAAGAATTTTAATACTGGCACTAATGCTGCACTTCATCAGGTTCCTGTTGCCTCTTGCCAATACAAGCATCTTGACTGTGACAGCACTAAGTGTGGGGAGGATGGGAGATAATTGGTCCGTTAGTAAGAATTGACTGTTGCAGCTTTCAACTCTCTATGTCCTAAAGCTGTTTAGTGCAAGAATGGTTTGCCATTTTGTCCTTGCATCCTTTTTGTGCCCATCATAATCCCTTGCACACAGTAATACTTGTATTACTTACATGCAAAGTAGCTGTATCAAATGAAATATTTATAGAAGCATTTTGGGGAGGTCATGAAGAGTCAGACATGACAGCAAATGACTGAACAACAACATTAGAAATAATTGATATGACGAATACCTAGAAACATGGAAATATCTACATGAATGGATGGAAAATGAAGTAGACCCAAGCAAATAAAATGCATGATGACTGCAACAACATAAATAGGAAGAATCACAACCCAATAGAAAAGCAGTATTGCAAAATTACAAAGAGTAAGCGTTGTCCCAAAGAAGAGAAATGAGAGTCCACTCCGTGCCCAACTCATTTGCAGATGTGAGGAGTCCACAGCTTTGGTCCATGGGATAACTCTCTGGGAGAAAGGAGAGGGAGAGATAATGGGAGAAGTTCTGGTTATATAAAAAAAAATCAGTATTTAATTTTTAAAAAGTTGAATATAAGCTCATCTTCTGGAGAATCACTGAAAGTATTCTTGGTACAACTCCTGTTACTGGCAGAATAACAGGCATCTCATCATGCTTCCCAATGATTTTACTCCCTTCTGCTAGGTCACCATAATTTGAAAGCTTTTTGTATTACAATTATTTTATTATATCTATAGAACTTACATTTCTCTTGTTTTTTTATCGATGATTCTTGGTGACACATTTCCTTGTTTGTTTCGACTGCTACAATAATAGATTTTATGTAATAGACAAGGTCATTGAAAGAATTGCTGAATTTGGAGTCAAAGGGCCTGGATTCAAATTCTGATTTTGCTACTTATTATCTTTATGACTTCAGGAATGTTGCCAAACTATTTGAATCATAAAATGAAGGTGTTTATTAAATGATTTATTTATTTTTTAAAAGATTTTGTTTTTAGAGATCGATCAAAATAAAAAGATGTGTTTTAATTTTACATTTCGTAGATTTCCTCCTGTATCCTTCCTATCCCCTACCTAACCTCAGAGAGTCTTCCCCCATAGCAAAGTCTTTTTTTTATTTTAGAAAATAATGGAAGAAGGAAAATAAATCAATGAAAAAAATCATTGCAAATAGATCCAACATTATATGCAGTGTTTTGAATCTATGAACCTCCTACCTCTACAAAAGAGTGGGGGGAATCTGTCTTCACATATCTCTTTTTATGGGCCAACTTTGCTCTTCCTAATTTTGCAACATTCTTTCTTCAGTTGTTTTGTGCTGGCCATATCTCTATTACGTTATTTTAGCCATTATGTGTTTCATTTTTTTGCCTTGATTTACTTCATTTTTCATCAGTTTATATAAATCTTTCTCTTCTTCTTCTTCTTCTTCTTCTTCTTTCTTTATATATATATATAAATATATATATATATATATATATATATATATATATATACAGAGAAAGAGAGAGAGAGAGAGAGAAAATATTCCCTTATTCTCTATATTCTTGTAGAGTAGTAATATTTCATTACGTTCATGTAACAGAAATTGCCTAGTGAAATCAACGGGAACTTACTTTGTTCCTAGATCTTCACTACCACAAACATTCTGCTATAAAGATTTTAGTGTACTTGGAATCTTTCTTTTTGTCAATGACTTCCTTGGGGAATATGTCCAGCAATGAGAAATTTAGATCTGTAGGTCAAGACATTGAGCCAACTTATTTTCATGATTCCAAAAGGCTTTTGGCAGAATGGTTGCACTCATTCAAAATTCCACTGATAGTGCATTTCTATGGTCCCTTTGGCCTCTGATTCTTTATGTCAGCCATCCTAACATAAACAGGGGGTAGCAATGACTAGGACCCTTTTAGAAGACATCAGGGACATGAAGTTTTTCACTGATCTCTTTAGCCAGGAGATATCATGTGCTTTGGAATTGGGACAGAACTCAAAGGGAGCTGATGAAAAGGTAAAAAATAAAAGTTACCAAGAGGAGAGAAGGGATAGATCTTTTCTCCCAGCCACATGAGAGCATTCATTTGTTTCATCACTACACTCTCAAATGTGAAATTAATAGAAACCTGGGCTTTTCAGTCAGCCCCATTGGACTGTGAGCTTGACCTGGTGTTTTGCTGTGGAACTCATGTTTCTAACTCACTAAGATCACTGTGCCCTTTGGGCTTCATAGTGACACTAATGCTACATATTTTTCCAATGTTTTATTGATGTATTTTTCCCCATCACTGTCACTTCCCCATAACCATCTTTCCCCTCTCTTATCACAGTAAAACCAGCCTTTGTACCAAACACAATCAGTTAAGCCAAACCAGTCATTACAACAATTGTATCTTCAAGCATTTATAGCATCCTGCATCTGTAGGCCACCACCTCACCTCTAGGAGGAGGGAAGTGTGTTCTTTCATCAATATATTAGATTGCAAGTTCCTTAAGGTTTTTGTTATTGTGTGGTTCAGTCATTTCAGTTACGTCCAACTCTTTATGACCCCATGTGAAGTTTTCTTGGCAAAGATACTAGAGTGGTTTGCCATTTACTTGTCCAGCTCATTGTACAGATGAGGAATTGAGACAAGCAGGATTACATAGCTAGTAAAGGTCTGAGGCTGAATAAAAGTCTTCCTGATTCTAGGCCTGGCACTCTATCCACTGAGCCACCTAGCTGTTACTTGAGCTTGGAGACTGTCTTTTTGTCTCTGTGTATTCCCAGAATTTAGCACAGTGTCAGACACATAGTCAGTACTTGATACACGTTTATTCACAGATTGATCCATAAGAGGCAATATGTCATGGAACAATTATTGACTCTATAGTCAGGGGACCTCAGTTGGAATTCTGGTTTTGTCATTTCTCTCTCTATGACATTGGTCAAATCATTTAATTTCTCTGAGACCTCAGTCTCCTCATTTGTAAAATGAAAACTAAATGGACTAGATGGCTTCTTAGGTCTTCCAGGTCTAAGGGAGGTCATTGCATTTAATCTTAAAAATTCTTCTGACTTCTAGGGCAGGGCACTCTTCTCTAACCCCTCTATGGATAATACGTTTTATGAACCTTTTGCTCCCCAGTGTATCATGTCAGAGTATCATGTTCAGCCAAAGAAAAGGAAACCTGATAATAGACTCTCATACCATGTGGCACTTTGCTATGTGCGTTGTCTGAGTGGCGCGCACTAGTTCGATATTAGTCTCAAGTGCTGCAGGAAAAGAAAATGATCTCTGTATCATGGCGGCTTATCAAGGAACACCGAAGTATTAATGTATTTATTCTTTCTTTGGAGATTAAATGTAATTGCTTTAAAAAGATAATCATTCTATTGTTTGAATTGTATGTATTTCTTATAAAGAGCTAATAAATTTTCCTGTAGCCTGACAAAGTGTATGGTCTCTTATCCTCATTTCCCAGTGGATAAATACTTTGTTAATTAATAAAGTATCAGATGAGCACTTAGTGTCTGCATTTAACAGTGCAAGGATTTTATTCAGATTATGTTAATAGATCGTTCACATTATTCCTTGCATTAATTACAACCCCTTTCTGTGGTTTCATCCTAAGAACATTGTCGCTGTGAATACAAGGGGCTTTTTGGATTATATTTTTGTTTGACTGCTGGAATAATGTGAGGAAAAATATTATTACACAGAGTACTCTTTTAGGGGACCAGGATCAAAAGCTAGAAATAGAAAATCAATTATTGCAAAATCTAAAACTAGGACATAAAGTCTGCGGAAGAATGTATCTTACGGAAGTAGAAGCAAGTTATTTTGGAATGTCCCTGGAATGTCTTATTGCTAAATTGGAGAAAGCTGTACTCGACAGCTTATTTTTGCTTTAGATATTGCGACACAAATCAAAGAAAAAGGACAAAGACTTATATGTACAAAAATATTTATAGCAGTTTTTGTTGTGGGTGGCAAAAAATTGAAAACTGAGGAGATGCCTATCAGTTGCGGAATGGCTGAACAAGTTGTGGTATATAATTGTTGTGAAATCCTATTGTGCTTTCAGAAATGATGAGCTGGATGGCTTCAGAAAAACCTGGAAAGACTTATATGAACTGATGAAAAGTGAATTAAGATAACCAGGAGGTCATTGTAAACAGTGATAGCAATGATGATCAATTCTGAATGACTTAGCTATTTTCAGCAATACAATGATCCAAGACAGTTCTGAAGGACTTAGAATAAACAATGCTATCCATTCCAGTGAAAGAACTGATGGAGTCTTAATGTAGATTGAAGTACACTTTTTTCTTATTTTATTTCTCTTGGTTTTTTCTTTTGTTTTTTGTTCTCTTTTGTAACATGCTAATATGGAAATATGTTCCGCATGACTGGACATGTATAATCTATTTAAAGGTATTTGTCTTCTTTTTTAAAAAATATAGAATTTCTCTATTTTCAGTTTAAAGCATTCACTTCCACAAGATTATGAATTCCAAATTTTCTCCCCATTTCTCCCCACCCCCACCCCAGGACAGTGTGCACCCCAGCTACTCTTTCCCCCAATCTGTCCTCCCTTCTGTCACTCCCGCCTTCTCCCATCCCTTTCCCCTCTGTTTTCCTGTAGGGCAAAATAGATTTTTATATCCCCTTGCATGTACATCTTATTTCCCAATTGAAAGCAAAAACAATTTTAACATTTATTTTTAAAGCTCTGAGTTCTACATTCTCTCTCTTCCCCATTCATTCTCACTGAAAGAGCAAGTAATTTAATGTAGGTCATACATGTGTAACCATGCCAGATACTTCCATAATAGGTGTGTTGCAAAAGACTAACCACATTTCCCTCTATCCTGTCCTGCTCTCCATTTATTCCATTCTCTCCCTTGACTTGTTTCCCCACAACAGTGTTTGCTTCTGATTACTCTTTCCCTCAACCTACCAGCTCTTCTATTATTCTCTCTCTCCTATCCCCTTCCCCTGTGCCTTCCTGCAGGGTAAGATAGATTTGCATACCCATTTGAGTGTGTGTGATTCCTTCCTTAAGCTAAATCCTATGAGAGAAAGGCTCACTTATTCCCTTTCATCTCCCTCTTCCCCTCCACTGTAAAAGCTCTTTCTTGCCTCTTTTATGTGAGATGATTTGCTACATTTTATCTCTCCCTTTCTTTCCCAGTACTTACCTCTCAACAGTTAATTTTATTTTTTAAGTATTATCCCTTCATGGTCAGCATACTCTATGCACCCACATTCATATACACACATATACATATATAATATACGTACACGCACATACATAATATACACAAACACACACAAACATACAAATATATGTATATGTGTGTGTATATATACACATATACACAAACACACACAAACATACAAATATATGTATATGTGTGTGTATATATACACATACACACACACACACACACACATATATATATATATATATATATATATATATATATATATATATATATGTTGTCTCTAACTGCCCTAATACTGAGAAAGGTCTCATGAGTTACAAATGTCATCTTTCCATATAGGAATGTAAACAGTTCAACATTAACAGAGTCCCTTTTGGCTTCTCTTTCTGGTTTACCTTTTCATTAGAAAGTCATATTTTCTACTCAACTCTGGTGTTTACAACACGAATCCTGGGAAGCCCTCTATTTTATTGAAATTCCATTTTTTTCCCTGAAGCATTATATTTAATTTGCTGGGTAGGTGATTTTTGGTTTTAATTCTACCTCTTTTTACCTCTGGAATATCATATTCCAAGCCCTCAGATCCCTTAGTGTACAAGTTGCTAAAACCTGTATTATTCTGATTGGATTTTCATAGTACCTGAATTGTTTCTTTCTGGCTGCTGTAATATTTTCTTCCTGACCTGGGAAGTCTGGAATTTGACTCCAATATTCCTAGGATTTTTCCTTTTTGGGCCTCTATCAGGAGGTGATTGGTGGACTCTTTCCATTTTTATTTTACCTTCTGGCTCTAGAATATCAAAGCAGTTTTCCCTGATAATTTCTTGGAAGATGATGTGTAGGTTCTTTTTTTATCATGATTTTCAGATAGACCAATATTTTTTAAATTATCTGTCTTGGACCTGTCTTCCAGTTCAGTTGTTTTTCCAATGAGATATTTTCACATTGTCTCCTATTTTCATTCTTTTGGTTTATAATTTCTTCATTTTTCATAAAGTCATTTGCTTCCATTTGCTCCATTCTAATTTTTAAGGTATTATTTTATTCAATGAGCTTTTGGACCTCCTTTTCCATTTGCTTTTTTTTAAGGCATTCTTCTCCTCATTGGCTTTTTGGACATCTTTTACCTTTTGGGTTTGTCTGTTTTAAAAGATGTTATTTTCTTCAGCATTTCTGGGTCTCCTTTAGCAAGCTATTGACTCATTTTTCATGATTTTCTTGCATCAATCTCATTTCTCTTCCCAATTTTTCCTCTACTTCTCTTACTTGGTTTTCAAAATCCTTTTTGATCTCTTCCATGGCCTGAGACCATTTCATTTTTTTTTGAAGATTTTGGATATAGGAGGCTTGACCTTGCTATCTTCCTCTGGTTGCATGCTTTGATCTTCCTCATTTGAAAGGATGGTAGAAAATGCCTTTTCTCCAAGAAAGTAACCTTTTATAGTCTTATTTTTCTCCATTTTGGGCATTTCCCCAGTAATTGCTTTACTTTTGAACTCTTTGTTAAGTGAAAAGTGTACTACACCTTTCTGTACTGCACAAAACCTCTGAAACTTTGGTGCAGCTATTTTGAGAGATATCTCTAGGGACCTGTAAGTTCTCAGTTATTCCAAAGTGTTATAACCAAGGGAGAGGAGTTTACTCCTCTCCTGGACTGTGCTCTGGTCTGTGAGCAACCACAAGTATGCTTTTCTGCTCTGGAGCTGTGAGTAGGATTTCCTCTCCTTAGTTACCACCAGCTTCACCACACCAGTGCTCTTCCTTGCCCCAAGACCACCACCCAGATCTGCCACTGGATTCTCCCACCATCTGTAGGCCATGAGCTGCAGAAGCACCTACTGCTGTGGCAGTGGCTGCTGCCACCTTGGTGCTAGGGCCAGACCATCCTCTCGAGTTAGCCAGATAAGAGAGCCTTCTCACTGACCTTCGAAGCTGTCTTTGGTATTTGTGGGTTGAAAAGTCTGGAAACCTCAGCAGCTTCCAGCAAGTCAGAGCCCTAAGACCTGCTGTAGTTCTATTTGTTCTGGGGCTTCGTAGGTTGTGCTTTGCTCCAAGCCTGGTGTCTATAACTTTCCTGTTAGCCTTCCAGATTGTCTTGGCCTGGAAATCTGTTTCACTGTCATTTTGTGGCTCTGCTGCTCTAGAATTTGTTTAAATATTAGGTATTTTGAGGGGTTTGGAGGGGACAGCTCAAGCAGGTCTCTGCTTCAGGTATTTGCCTTCTTAAGGAAGGAGCAGGGAAAGGAGAAAAAGGGAGGAAAAAAGGGAAGAGAAAAAGGTTTCAGCTCCAAATTAAAAATATATATATTTTAAAAGTGTAATTATGTAAATATGATAAAAATAAATATAAGTATAAATAGAAAATATTTGGCATGCTATTAGAAAAATAAAATAAAACATTCTTTAAAAAAGATATAGCAACAGTTTACAATAATAACTGGGGAGCAATCAGAGAAAACTGGAAAGACCTCTATGAATTGATGCATAGTGAAGAGATCAGACCTACCATGAAAATAACCTTATGGAAAGAAACACTTGAGAGAATTGAGAATTTTCATCAAGGCAAAGAACAAGTTCAGTATAAGTACAATAGAGAACAAGTCCAGTGAACTGAAGATGAAACATGTCACACACACACACCCTTGCCAGAGAGTTGATGAACTTAAAGCATAGAACAAGACATAAACATTTGGAGATGTCCAATGGACAGATTTGTTTTACTGTACTATGCCTGTCTGTAATGCAAGTCTTATTTTTTTATTTGGTTTGTTCAGTTAAGGAGCAGTGGGAAGGAGAGATAACAATTGCTTTTAAAATAAATATATGAATATTTTTTAAATACTTGGGCATCAGTAATATTGCCATTTAACAATGCAATTATTTCCAGTGAAGTTGTGCATTAAAACAATCCAAAAAAGAAAACAAAGACTGAAGAAATGCTATGATTTCTTTCATGCAAATGGAAAAATATTTCGGTAAATTTAATTAACTAATTTGATTTCAAGGGTGACAACCTAAATAATTTGTTTTTGAAAATGACTGCAAGATAAAAAGCAGTATTTTGGATATTTTTTATCTAATTCTAAACACCTATGTTTATAACAATGATGACACAATACATGGGAAATGTATTTCTTTGATACTTCAAAAGATGTTGACTGTATTGCTACATGTAAAAATCATCCTGTCGTTGCTTTGCCCAAAGAGATCATAGAATCATGAGATTTAGAGCAGGAGATCAATTATTCCAATCCCCTTATTTTACAGATGAATAAACTGACACTTGGAGAGATTAAATTACCTTTCCCAAGACACACTATTAAGGGGTAGTAGGCTCAGGAGGCCCCCTAGGCCGCTTACTTCAGTCCACTTTCTTATCACCTAGTGGTCAATTCTCTCTTTATGAGCCTCTGAATGTAGTACAGCTGGTACCCAGATCTATACTGGAACCCTGTCCAGCCAGGAAAGTCTGATCAAACTTGCATTCCTCTGGCATTGTGTTTGGGAAACCAGGGTTACCTCTGTGCCTCAATGAAGCATAAAAACCAGATTTTAGAAGTTTTCTTATTTACTTCCAAACAAAAATTATGATGTGCATCAATCCATTGTCCCATTCACCCGGTGCTTTCCCTAATGAAGACATCCATCCGTGGTCAACTTTCCTCTGAGTGTTGTCTTCACCTTTTTGATTGCAAGCTCTCTGAAGGCAGAAACTTGCTCCTTGTACTTATCTTCTTGGTTCTTCACACAGTGCCTGGCACATAATTCACCCAGTGTTCTATCTTTTACTGGGAGATAAGCTTGCACATGGACTTCTAAATGAAGCAAGATGAGGGTATTTTGTATGTATCGCAAAGCAGTTTTATCTGATTCAGCAGGGCAATTTGGAGGCTAATATGTTACAAGCTCATCTTACAAACAGAATGCAATGCTCTCTTCCCACTGAGCCTCTTGACTAAACCAAACGAACCAGTGAGATGATATGACATATTTGAAAGAAACAGCTACTGTTATATTTTTAAACCCCATAATTCCTAGACAGCACTTGGTATCCTAAATCTGGAACAATAAGGATCCTAAAGGAGTCAAGTTAAGTCATTCCCCAATGTTACACAGGTAGTAAATAGCAGTCAGGATTTCAAGCCACTTCTTTTAATTCCAATACTCTTTTTCACTGGTATTGTACTGTTTCCAGTACTATACTGGTGGCAGGGTCAAGAGAATACATGAAATACACAGGCAACAGATAAGTTGAGTAGGCCAAGTCATCAAAATCCAGCTGAGGTACAGTCCAGGAGTGCCAACCCATGTTGGCTCTATCATGGTAATGTCTATTTGGGCATCCATTTATTTGCCACAGGCAAGAGTCTCAGGAGTTATGATTTCTCACCAGATGCAGCAAAATGGACTTCATCATAGGCAGAGATATAAAGAGGAATTCCGACTTTAGGGCCAAGGCTCTGAATGTTCTTAGGTGTGTGTAAGGAGTTTGGAGGGGGGAAGAGCTGGGAGATCTGGGAAAGTCATTGGAGAAACCATGAATACGAAGTCCCATGGGAGAAAAAGTCAAGACACCAGCTCCTCTGTGAAGAACATTTTTCGGGCAGGGAACAGGAGATAACCTGGCTTGGGAGGAACTCAGCTAGAGCAGGGCTTGAGTACACTCCATTTGGTAGCTTCTGATTTTAACTAATTGTTTTTAGTTAACTAGGTACTGAACCCTTTCTTGCTGAAGGAATACATTCTATTAATGCTCTCTAAATTTCAGTAGCTTCAATCCCTCTTCGCTTCCCATACACACATACCATCATTATAGCCCTGACCTTGGACTACTGTCCTAATTAATTAGCATTATTCACATAACATTATGGCTGACCTCCCTGTCCACAGAATGCCAATAGGAAAGCAGCTTTCCCTGTGAGAGCCACCAGGATGTGTGTTCCCTCAGGGCACAAATAAGCTAACCCATCCTGGGCCAAGCAGACAAGTCGCAGACTCTGCCCAGGATATACAATACACACAAACACAAAGGAAGCAGGTCAGGACAGCCAGTACTACAAGGGAAAATCCATACAATTCTCCAAAAGGCACTGCCATGGCAGTCCAACCACATGATAAATTTGTTTCCAGAAGCAGCAGGAAACTTAGCACTCTTCTCATTGGAAACTGTATCCACCCCTATCATACACACACACACACACACACACACACACACACACACACACACACACACACACACACACACACACACACACACACACACACACACATTGCATCCCAGGTATTGGAAACAGCAAACCAACTAGTGTTAAGAGCTACCAGCTACTGATTATTTATACACCAACACCTTACTGGTTCATGTTCCACCTTGAACCTCTTCATCACACAGCTGGGTGTAGCCAAGCATAGCCCTTGAACACATGTGGTAGGCTGGCATTTCTATTGTGTTAATATTTCCTTTCCACAAAAGACAAAGATAGCTGAATCAATTTACTGGCTTCTAGAGAAGCACATTTCTTGAATTTCAGGGTGCTATTACCTCCTAAATCAGTGATTTCACATCATGATAATGATAATAAAGCCAGTATTTATCTATTATTTTAAGGTTTGCGAAACACTTTTTGTACTTTAATTCATTGGAGCCTTGTAACAGCCCAGCGAACTAGATGTTACAGACATAGGGAGCCCATTTTACAGATGAAAAAAACTAAGGCTCTAAGATATTAAGTAACTTACCCATGATTACACAGTGGGTGTGTGTCAGAGGTGGGATTTAAACAGATGGCTCTCTGGACTCAAAGTCTAGATTTCTTCCTGCTAACCATATCATCTTAATGATGACAGAGATGAACCAAAATTCTGTCTCTCTCCCTTGACACTTTTATTTGCCATGAAAAATCAGGGACCTCTAAGGTGCCCATTACTTATTACTTAAGAATCATGCCATGTGTAGAACAGAACAATGCAGAAATTAGCAAAGGAAATTGAGCCATTTTTAGGGGAATCTACAGATATTTTTTATGGCTATCGCTTTCCATTATTACTGAGATCCATGCTTTTATTTACTACATTGTAACAGTAAGCACCCCAAAATACAGACGGGGCCTGCTATCATAGGTTCTTCTATCTGCATTCATAAAAGGAAAGACAAGTTTTGAGGGGTTAACAATCACTTTAATCAAGCACATGTATCAGTCCTTTAACCAAGCACATTTATCATTTACCTAATTCAGGGGAGTCAGCACCCTGAACTTCAAAGAAAATACAGAGAAATTAAAAGTCAACGGACATGGCTTGCTCTGCCTGAATTCAAGAGACAGTTGGACCCCAACTGTCTGACCATAGTTACCAGAGAGGGAAGCACTGACATTTGGGTTTTCAAAGTGGGGGATGGAGAGGGGCTCCTTAAAGAGGCTTGCCAGAGTCCTCATCTGGCCAAACAAACACTTTCAGTCAGTAAGCCCCAAAATAAAGCAGCACCCCAGAGTCTTTATACACTTTTTGGAACCAAAGGTTATCACACCCCTGGAGAACCAGTGCCTCATTAACAAAAGGCATGGACCTTCCTACAAAGCTTCCCAGGCCCAACAATGGGCCTTAATCACATTCAAATAGAGGCATTATGCTTCTTGATTATACTAAAACAAAAACAGCAAAAGATTTTATTTTACTTGCCATTACATACGCCCATTGGCATTACCCAAGTTTGCCATCTATTGCCTATGATTTTGCAATAACCTAATAACTGTCTTCCTTATCTCTAGGCCCTTCTCCTTTCAGGTTTTCACACCTAATGCAAACTAGATTAAGCTTTCTAAATGTAGCTCCAATCATATCACCCCATTGTCCAAGAAACTTCAGTGGTTCCTAATTGCCAGCTGAGTAAATTCTAAACTGTTTAGCCTGGCATTCAAAGCTCTCCACCATCTGTCACCAATCTACCTTTCTAACCTTATCACACACTACTGACTTCTACCTATCAAACATGCTACAATCCAGTCAAGATGGATCATCCATTATTTCCCCAAACATTCTCTCACATTCCTTCCCATACGCTTAACCTTTGCCCACACTATTCTTTTTGTCTAGAATTATCTGCCACCATTTCTTCAGACCATTATGGACCTCCAACTCAGCTTTCAAAGTCCTATACAAATGCTAGCTCCTTAATGAAGCTTTCTCTGATGACTCTCCCTACTAAAGCTTGACATGATCTCTTCCTCATCTAATTTCATAACACTTGATATTTATTTTCTGTATTTATCATGTTATAAGTTGTACTATGTTGCTCTAACCATGGGTCATCCCTCCCCACTTCTACCTCCCACCTCCTGCCTTAGGTAATAAGCTCCTTGAAGGCAGACATTGTGTCTTATTTATATTTGTATCTCCAACAGGGTTTAGCCCTGAATGCAGAAATCCCTTAATGAATGTTTGTTGAAAGACTGGATGAATCAATGAATCAGTGAAAAGTCTCAGGTGGGACCTTTTGCTAAAGATCAGCCTCCATCTTTCATTATGTCAGAATCTTTGTAATGCTTTTGCCAAATACACATAATAACTGTTCACATATCTAGAAAGATATCAGAAGAGAAGTGATGAATGTTTATGTCCTTATTTCAGCAAGTAGGAAGAATAGGGAGTTTGGAAAGCCTGGGAAGCATATTGTTTGACCTGAATAGTTGTGGGAAATTCTCCTTGGAGGTTCCTGTCACCGGGGGTGGGGTGAGGTAATGGGACCATTGAATGTAATGAAGGCTAATTCCATTGCCATTTCTCCATTGTGAACTCAAGGCAGAAGCTATTTTTTCTCTCTTTTTGTATCCTTAGTATTTAGCACATGATCTGGCACATAGTAGGTGCTTATTAAGTATTTATTGACTAACTTGAAAGATCTGACATGGGTTCATGGTGGAGCCAAGACAGGCAGGCAATGAGAGGACATAGCTAACATGCAACTACTTGGCTGGAAATACCACACAAAGCAAAATTTAATAAGTCATAAACTTGAGAGCTAGAAGTTTTGTGGGAGAGTGGAGGAGGGATTTGTCTTGGTATCTCAAGTACTTGAGGAGCAGTATTGTGCAATGGATAGAGAGCTGGTCTTAAAGCCAGGACCACCTGGCTTCAGACTCTACTTCTGACTCAAGACTGCTCTGTGACCCTGGATGAGTCATTTACACTCTCATTGTACTACATCAGCAGTAGCAAAATTGAATAGAAACAAATCCCTGTGGATAAAAATGACTTAGAAAACCACAAATTAAACTTATCTATGTTGTATTGTATTTTTATTTATTTTGTTCAACATTTCTTAAATACATTTTTATCTGGACTGCCTTGGGAAGTTTTGCCAGCCACTTTCAGTGACCTTGAGTTCTGACACCTATATTTAGGCAAATCTCTAAAACTATAAAATCCATAAGAGATGCCAACTTCCATTTTGTAGAGGGAGTTCCCTAGATCAATGAAGTAATAGATCTCTGCACAGTACTTAGAACATGATAGGGGCTTGATAAACGTTTGGTAGATGATTATTGAATTGACCGATTTGTGTTGTTTCCTCCATGGTATTACCTGACTGACTGCTCGCCTGTCCCATGCTTGGTCATTTTTCCCACTTCCTTTCCTGAGCACCTCTGAATTTGGTGCTACCATTGAATACTTTGGCTTTACCATAACATTCTAGTGACTCATATATCAGCTTAGATGGCAGTGGAGGAAAGAGTGAGGCTGATGACTTTTCAGCTCTACCTTACTTATATCCGATTCATGCACAAGTCAAGATAACACCCTCTAAATGTTCTTGGTCCTCTTCTAGAGTAAAGGATGAACAGCAAGACAGTTGGCTTTACACCCCTGAACCACATCATGGCCAACCAATATCAGTTATCTGAATTTGTGGCCCATATTGTAAGTAAGAACCAGATAAGCATGGGATTGTGAGATCATAAGATCTGAGATTTAGATCTGAGAGGGAACTTTGAAAGTTAACTAATCAACCCATTTAGAAGGGGAAAACCCAGAGAGATGATGAGAATTGCTAAAGATCACACTGGTAGTAAATAGCAGAGCCAGAATTCATCCCAGGTCCTCTAAATCCAGAGGTGCTGAACCCCCTGTCCTAGATGTGGTTCTATCATCCTTACTGTACAAGGACAAAGCAGATAGTAATGCATCCTGTTCCACATTATTTCAACCGATAAAATGATTTTCTGATATTGAACTATTTGAAAATAACAAAGACTTTGGTGGCAAGAACTCTGCTTCCCACACCCTCACTAGCTATGGTTGCAGAGGAGGCATGGGCTGCAGCATGCACAGAAGCAGTTTCTAGGTCACCTCTCCTTCTGGTTGTTTACTTGGATGATAAATAAATGAATGAGTCAGTGAATGTGTAAGTGGAAGGATGACTGAATGAACTAAAAGCATTAATTAGGTGCTTACTATGTGCAAAGCACTGTTTTAAGCAATAGAAATCCAAATTGAAAAAGTAAAAGTCCCTGCTCTCAGAAAGCTCAGATTCTAACAGGGGAGATAACTCATATGTAAGATTTCAGCTGCAAGTAAAATGGAAAGGTCTCATGGTCCTTAGGGTTCAGTTGCAATGCAGATGGTCATGCCTCTTTAGTGGCTGTTCCACTGATAATATCATATCAATTTCTAATTTTGAGCCATTTGACAGCACAAGGGATTTTGGTAAGCACTTTCTTTTCTGAGATATCAATAGCTGAGGCTGTAATATTGGCAAGAACACTTGCCCAACTGTATCTCCATAGAGATTACTTCTTAGGATGATGGCTGAGGGTACTGACCTGCAAACCTTGCTATTTCAAAGACTCTTGGGTTGATATTCCGAATTGTTTCTATTGAGGTTGGAGGGGACAATCTCAGAATGGTGATACTTTGACTTGCCTGGCACATCCTGCCTCCTATTTCTCCCTCTCCCTCTCCCTCTCCCTTATTATTGCAATGAGGCTGACTCGCCTACCTTGTGGGTGGAAGTTGCTTGACAGTTGTTGGGGCTGACTGTTCCCTTCTCTGAAGGCTGCTGGCTGTGAGGATTGGTCTGGAAATAGGCCAGGGGGTCTTGGGGTGCTGTACTCCCAGGGCTCTTGTGCTCATTTGCATGTTGGTGGTCATTGGTCCTCAGGTAGTGGTGGTGGTTATCTCCTCAGTGATGGATTCAGGGCCTTGACTCAAAAAATCTGGTGTTTGGACATCAGTGCTGTTCCCAAGGCTTTGTGATTCAGGGTTCTGGACTGTCTTCATGAGGATCCGAGGAAATATGATGGTCAAGGGGTGGTATAATTTCCCTGACACATGCTACCTTATGTCCTTCCCTCAGAGTGCCTTAATCCTTCAACTAGACTGACTTGCCTTCTCTGTGACTGGCAAGTGGTAGAGATGGTTGACCCTCTCTCTACAGGAGTTCCCTCCCCAGATAATTGTAGCAGAGGCTAGGCCGAAAGCAGGCTCAGTGTTCTGAAGACCACTCCTACACCCAGGGTTCTAGGTCCAGGATGTCTCCATCAAAGTTTGAGGGAAGGTGGTGGCCAAAGAGGGAGCAGGGTGTGATTTACAGGCGAGAAACTACCTCCTATTCCTCCTTTGAATTGTCCTATTGCTTCCGCCTGACTGGTTTATCAAACTCAATCAATTATAAATATTTATTAAGTACTTACTATGTGCTAGGCACTAGGCTAAGTGCTAACGATACAAAAAGAGGCAAAAGACAGTCCCTGCCTTCAAGGAGCTTATAATGTAAAGGGGGAGGCAATATGCAAACAAATTTCCACCAAGCAAGCTATATGCAGGATAAATAGGAAATATTTTAGAAGTAAGGCACTAGAAGTAAGAGAATTTGGAGAAAGTTTCCAACAAAAGATGGGACTTTTGTTTGGACTTAAAGAAAGCCAAGGAGGACAATAGTTGTTCTGGGCAAGATGGGCAATCAGAGAAAGTGTCCAGAGTTGAGAGATGAAGTGTATTGTTCATGCAACAGCCAGGAGGTCCATGTCATTGGATCAAAGGGTACGTGATAGAGAGTAAGGTGTAAGAAGATTGGAGAAAAAGGAGGATCCTGGGCTATGAAGAGCACTGAGTGCCAAACAGTGCATTTTGTTTTTGATCAAGGAGGCAATAGGGAAGCACTGGAGTTTATTGGATGTATTTGTAGGATGACATAATTAGATTGCACTTTAAGAATATCACTTTAGTGACTAAATGGAAGATGGATTGGAGTGAGCAGAAAGTCAAGGCAGGCAGATCCACCAACAGGCTATTGCAGTAATCTAGGCATGAAGTAGTGAAAGTTTACACTACAATGGTAGCAATGTCAGAGGAGAGAAGGGGGTATATTCAACAGAAATTGCAAATGGAGGCCTTGGCAACAGATTGGCTATGGGGAAATGTGAATGATAGTGAGATATCTAGGATGAGACCTAGGTTGTGACCATGAGGGACTGGGAGGATGATGTTGACCTTTACAGTAATAGGGAAGGTGGGAGAGAGGGAAGATTTAGAGGGAAAATAATGAATTCTGTTTTAGAAACATTGAATTTAAGATGTCTACAGGACATCCAGTTGGAAATTTCAGAAAGGTAGTTGGAGATGGGTCAGCAGAGAATTTGGGGCAAGATAGATAAATCTGAGGATTATCAGCAAAGAGATTGTGATAAAATCTACAGGAATTGATGACATTACCAAGTGAAGTAGTTTAGAAGAAGAGAAGAGGGTCCAGGACAGAATACTGGTCACTTATGGTTAGAGGGTTGTTGTTGTGTTAGTCCTTCATTCCTGAAGAGGACCATGACTTCAAAATGATGGCATGACTTGCACATGATTTTGATTTGAGTGAGGTAGAACTATATAAGGTCACCTACTTCACTTTCTTCTCCTCATCCATCTGGGTCTAGTGACCCGATATTCTGTTAGAGGGTATGATCTGGAAAAAGATCCATATCTGCCCCATCCACAAGAGATACTAAGCAATCATGTTTGTCCTGGACTCGGGTTCTCTGGCTCCTTACCAATGCTCCTTCCATTCATCCTTTGATACAGAAAAGGACACAGCTTTAAAGAAAATGTAACAAATGATGGATCATTTACTTGTAATTAAATTGTGACCTTCTTGAGAATGGGGACTGTCTTTTGCCTTATTGTATATCCCTAGGACATGACAACGTATCTTAGCACAGAGTAAGTGCTGAATAATCGTTTATTGGTTGATTGGCTGTATTTTCATATTATAGGCCCTCTTCAGATGTCCTTCCAATTTAAAATATATGCCTGACAAAAGTCTTCCAGATTGTACTTCAGGTCTTTTGAGTTAGGAGTTCATTGATGTGGATTGTACCCACTATTCACTGCTCTATCATTGACTTTCTGAGGATTTGAGGTTTTGGGTCTCTTCTGCTACATGTCCAGCTCAAAGATCAACTACTCAGGTACCCCAAGTCTGAGAGTGAAGTCTAGTCATCAGTCATCATCAGGTACATTTGTCTCTGAAACCGCTTGCTAAACTACCAAACCAATGATAAGGCCTGTCAATTTGGCAACAGCTGACTTGGAGACACTGAAGGTTGGGGCAGCCCAGTGCCAGTACTCAGGAGTTACTCTCTCAGATGTGGGAGGACTGAGATACGTTGGCACAGCCAATGGAGAATGGCTGAGGAGCACCTGTCCACAGTATGCTGGCTTCCAGGCAGTACGAGTTAACAGCTCGTATATTTTTTTATGAGTCCCTGAAAATATTGTATCAACCTGACAGAGGAAAACAAACAAAGGGAACAGTGGATAAAATATAGAGCCCTACCTGAAATTCTCCACATAAAACACCTATTAAAACAGAACGTGAGAAAACTAGCTAAAGTCATTTGTTCTCTTTAACATATATAATAAACAGAACCTCGGCAGCCTCACCAGAGACCTATTCTGAAGTTTGTAATTCATCTGGTTCCAGTTTTGTAGAACACAGGGAGTCTCAGAGCACTGTCCTCAATACAGGCATGCTGCAAAAATACTGATGCAGGAAGAAGATGGCAGACCAAAGTTCTAACATCATTCCCTGTGAGGCCTCCATACATTTCCCTATTCAAATCACACTCTTACTCAAGAGGTAATGTGGTACAACATGGTAACATGGGAAGGGTCCTTTCATGTCAGAGGATCTACGTTCAAATTGTGCCTGTCATATTTACTATTTCTGTGATCTCAGGCAAGCCACAGCTTCTCTGAGTCTCAGTTTCCTCATCTTTGAGATGGTGGTCTTAGTTAGGCTAGAGTCAACAAGTCAAGTCAATGAGCTTAAATAAAGTGAGTACTATGTGCCAGATGCTGTGCTAAAGGCTAAGGATGCAAAGCAAAGCAAGGTAAAAAGCCCTCAACTCCATTCTTTGAGGAGGGAAACAAATATATACATACAAGATATCCATCTTCATTTGTCTGTCTTCTGCCTATCTATCCACCCACCCATCCATCCATTCATCCATCTATCCATCCATCCATCTATCTATCTATCTATCATCTATCTATCCATCCATCCATCCATCCATCCATCTATCTATCTATCTATCTATCTATCTATCTATCTATCTATCTATCATCTATCTATCTATCCATCCATCCATCCATCCATCTATCTATCTATCTATCTATCTATCTATCTATCTATCTATCTATCTACCTACCTACCTACCTATCTCTCATCTAATTCTGTCTATTTAGTAAATTGATAATAAATTCAGAGAGAAGCCACATACTTGAATCTCTTACAAATCTAGATCTATGGCCTTATGGTTGTCAAGCCTTTCAAGAAGGCTCTGAAAAGGTTAAGGGTAGGTAGGAGGCGGCTGTGATGCAGTTAAAAAGAGAATTAAGTTTGGAATTCAGACCCTGGGTTCAAATCCAAACTTTCTATTTCTATTTTCAAATGCTATTTTTCATCTCTGTGGCTGTAGAAAAAAACCTTAAATTCTCTATGGTTCTCACTTTTACGATCTAAAAAATTGGAAGTTCAAAATTCTGACACCCCGTCCTTCTGAGGTTTTCTAGGAGAACTGAGAAAACGTATGTGAAGACTTCTGTAAAACTTCAGTTGTTATATAAAGTCATGTTGTTAATTAGAAGCAACAGTAGCAGTATCAGTAGTGATCGTGGTATTGGCAGCAGATCATAGATTAGAAAGGAAAGAAACCTTGGAGGTTATTTAAGCCAAGCCCCTTGTGGTAGAGACAAAGAAAGTGAAACCCAGAGAAGAGGAGCAACTGGCCCAAAGAAACATTAGAAACAAGTAGATGATCCAGAATTCTAAGTGAATTTCTCACATTTACAGCCTGGGTCTCTTTCCTCTTCCCCAAGCTATTCTCTTTGTCATTCTCGTTGCTATTTCAGGAAGGCAGGTGCCCAATCTGTCCAAATTTCTGGTCTTTTTTGCCCCTCATTTGAGTCCAAATATGAAACCCTGCTCTTTAGGGCTTTTAGGAAGAAAAATGTTGAAGGGAGAAACTACTGTGGACAATTTTAGGATGAGAGCTCTAGCTGAGCCAAGTGACCTATTTGGAAGCAACCGTGCCCCTCTCTCCACAAAGGTGGGCATGAGTGAAAGGCACTGACTGCTCTGAAAATTTGGAGCCACCCGGGAGATCAGCATTTGCACCTGAGCTACACCTGGCTGCCCAGATCCTGTGCCATTGCCCAGCACACCCTGAAACTGGCGAACCAGTCCAGTCATTCAGGAGGGGAGATTTTTATGACACGAACCTGCTGGACCTCTTGGTGGAAGAAACCTGGTCTCATTTGGTTTTGAGATAAAGCATAGCCGAGATATGAGTGGACGCTCTGAAGCGAGTATGAGGCCCCCACTGTGATCCGGGCATTGTCCTTCTACTAGCGTGCTTGGTGGTGTTCCAGGTCCTACTGAAAGCTTGGACGAAAGCTTACTGTCTAACATGGTGGAATTTTTCTTTTCTTGATAATGTGATCGAGAGATGAGTTTGGAAGGCACTGAGCAGTTTCTCTGATGTTATTTGGTACAGCAGCAGTAGCAGCATGAAGTAGAACACTTCTATTCTAAAATGTCTGGCAGGAAAGCTGCCTTCCTGCACCTCACAGGGGCATAAGCAATAAACATCCAACTACTGTACATTCCATTTTTTATAGCAGAGGAAATTAATAATGCATGATCACATATTCCTTATTGCTTTTCCAATGGATTCCTAAAAGACTCCTGACTTTGAAAAAGAGTATGTTTATTTCACATGTGTGCACGTCATAAGCCATACATATGCACGTATGTAGAGATGCCATTCCTTTATTTAACACTTTACATAAATTCTGTCAAGTTATCTCTTAACATGCCATCCCATATTAAGCACCTATCAGCTACCATTATTATCCCTATTCTATAGATGAGGAATCTAGATTCAGAAAGGTTAATTGATTATGGAAATACAGTTAGTAAATATTCAGAGACAGGATATGAAGCCAGGGCTTGCTGACATCAAGTCCAGCACTGTTTCTCATGCCTTGATAGTTTTCATAAAAATAACTCCCTGAGCATTGGCAAATGCCCTCCATCCACTGGTTCACTGAAACTTTACAAAATCTGTGGTTCAGTGGAAATAGCTCTAGGGCTGGATATAGAAGACCTGCTGTGATTATAGTGTGACTTTGGATGAGTTACTTCAATTCCTTAAGCCTCAGTTTCCTTACTTGTAACATGAAGACGTTGGCTTAAGTGGTCACCAATCTATACCAGCTCTATAATTAAAGTTCCTGAGAAGTGGTTAATACAAGGATTATCAATCCATTTATAGATAAGGAGAATGATGCTTAGAGACATGCAGTGATTTGTCCAGGTTCACAAGGATGGTGTCTGAAGAAATATTTAAACCTCAAACATTATGATTTCACATGAAATACCATATATTTTGTTGCCTCAAATAGAAGAAATAAAAAGACAGAAATAAAGGACAAATTATGAAAGCTGAAAATATATCCAGGCAATCTCTCTTCCTATGAGCTAGATTTTGGTGTTTCTAGAGGGATCACAAGTGTCCTTTCCAGGTTTCAGAATAGACGTTCTTAACTTTTTTTTTTTTTTTGCACCATGGGTCTCTTGGGCAGTTTGGTGGAGACCAAGAACCCATTTTGAAATGATGCTTTTAATAGCATAAAATACAAGAGAGAGTTTTGTGAAGAAAATCAGCTGCATTGAAATATAGTTATCCAAATGTGAAAAAAGATTTTATAGACCCCAGGTTTGGAATTCCTGTTTTAGAATGTAAGGATAGGGGGAAAAACCCATAAATTGAAGTTACACCTTGCCAGAGATTTCTTTACTAGCTAAAATAGAGCATTAGAAGTGATCAGAGAAGAATTAATTCTCAGAGTTTCCCCCCTCCCAAATCCCCTAGAAATCGAAAATGTTTATATTGATTGATTCAAGAAATGAGAAGCGTAGAAAGCATTATCATTGTTGGCATATGTATGTGTGTGTGTGTTTATTGAAGCACACATGTAGCATAAGAACAAATGAGAGAAATAGTCTTCCCACAGAGAAGATTTCTAGTTCCATACAATTTCACCAACCAATTGGAAACTTCACTATTCATGCCATGAAGTTGTTCAACCACAAGTCTAGACTACAGATGGGAAATTAAGTCTGGTAGCCCCACCTGTAATTTTCCTTGGGTTATGAATTGAAATTAGCCAGCTATGCAGTTGGGTGCAAAGTACCCATAGCCATTATATCTCTTGGATGGCTGAGTGGCCTCGGCAGCTTTTGTTTGCCTTTATGTTCTTGGCACCTTCCCTTCTTTGTAATGTTGCCATAGATCGTTGGTCTCCAGTACTCTGATATCAGTCACATACAGGTGCATCCATGTATATAGCTAAATAATACCCTCACATATGCTCGTGTGTGCATGTGATAGGAAGACTTCTGACTGGAAGAGTACAAGAATGTTTACAGACTCTTCTTGAGACTACCTATTTCAGACAAAGAAGTCTATAGTATATTCACACCTGTGTACATACACACATAAAAATAAGTAAGTTTCTAACTATAGGAAAGACCTAGAATATTCATATATCCATAATAGGTGGTGTGGTCCACTAGAAATAATAGTGGCTCTGGAGCAAGGTGATTTGGGTTCAACATCCCACCTCTGACCCAACCTGTGCATTTTGGTCAGGTCAGCATAGTAGAGAAGAAAGGGCATTGGATTTGGGACCAGAAAATACAGGTTTAAATTTCACCTCTGATACTTAATACCTTTGTGACTTTGGCTCAGTCACTTAACATCTCTGGGGCACAATTTCCTCATCTATCAAATGAGGAAATTAGACTGGATGCATATAAAGTTATTGCAATTCTAAATCTAAGATTCTATGATAAGTCACAGGCCCCACATTTAATTCCTTATCTATAAAATGAAGGGAGGAGGATGGCACACTACAATTATCTCTGAGGTTCCTTCTGGCCCTATGTTTATGATTCATCTTGAAAATCCACATTTCCTAAATAGATACTGACCAATGGGTGGTTTATATCTGCTAAATGGCCTTATTAAAACTTACCTAGGCTCATGAGACTGTTTCAGTATTAGCCATGCGTAAAGGATACATAAAACTGAGAATTCCAGATCACCAAAACAGGACTTGCTGTCATTCAATGAGACAGATTTTTCTGGGCAGGTTCATTCTGCAGGGGATGGAGAGGGGAGACTGGTAAAGTTAGGGGGAGCATCAGCCAAGTTCTTCTTTCACACCTCAGAGTAAACACTAAAAATTCTGGAGCAACTTTCTTATATCCCCTCACAATATTCATGCCTTGTGCTTCACTCCTCTTTTCCTATCTGATTCCCTTTCCTTTATTTGGCCTGACTCTGATCAAGCACATAGATGAAGCAGTGGGATGCCAAGTGGGCTGAATCAGAGGTGGAGGCAAAGGGTGAGATCATTCCAGATTTTTTTGTCATCCTTGCTTCAAATCTTAACAGGGCAATAGAATGAGTTTCAAAGATTATCTATAATATTCTATGATTATCTCCTGGAATTATGAACTTCTTGGACATTTATGCATGTTCTCCTTTATAAGTTGATGCTAAAAGAAATCTTTGCAGTGTTTAAGAAGCAAAAGTAGTTCATGTTAATAAAAGCTGATTTTATCCAGGACAGCTTTATAAAGGGGAATCTAAAGTTTTAGTTCTGTATGAAGCTACTCAAGCTAAAAACTTCAGTAAGACTTTTGGGACATCCCATGTGCATTATCATCTCAGTTGGTATTTTCAACAGCTCTTTGGGGGTAGGTACTACAAATATTATAAGAATCAAATGAGATATTTGTAAAGCTCTTAACAGAGTACCTGGCCCATAGTGAGTGCAATAAAATATTATTATTATCCCCATTTTACAAATGAGGAAACTGAGGAACAGAGAGATTGAGTGTCTTGCCCAGGGTTAAGTGTCAGAGGTGACATTTAACCCAAGTCTCTCCTAAAGATTCACCAAACTAAAAATGAATAAAATTTACTAAAAAGAACAAAGCTTGAATGATACAAGTAAAAGAAAAAATGTGCCATGTGTTCTATTCATCAGCACCTGGGGTTGGAAGTTGGTGGGACTGTGAATCCAGGGAATGCCTGATGTCTTGGTTTATTAGGATCTGTCTTGACAGTATGTTAATGTCTGCATTTAATTCAGAAATCCAAACAGTTGTGACAGTGAAGTGTGAACAGCCTTTGAACCTAATCTACAGGGGAAACACAACACTGATTGAATAAGAGACATTCCAACAGGAAGGTTATTCCTGTTGACTTGTCACTTCAGAAAAGGAAGGAAATGGCAAGTGATAATGCTCAATTGGTTATGTATTGTCAGCTGGCTCTGCTGTGTTGTCTGTGTGTCTGGTTCATGTCACTCTGGTGAATAACATCTTGTTTCCCAGTCTCATCTCATAGAACATATTGGGATTCTTACTATTCTGCTAGTGAGGAGCTTGGGGAAGAGTTTTTTGTCTTTTCATGTAGAGCAGTCATGTCTGCAAGTGGATATAGATGACTTAAAATTAACCCGAGCAAGATTAAAAATATCAAAAAAACAACATGGAGCAGGCAGTCTCACAAAAGGCTGCCGTTCAAGCTCATCAGCGCAAATTTCTTGTCAAAATACTCCCTGAGCTAAGTAAAGGTTACGTATTCATATGAGCACCTGACTTATAAAATCAATCAGGGCAAGCTATGAAAGACGCTTGCTTTTTTGCATGCATTCAAGTTGTTGCTTCCATTAACTTAACTTCCTAAAAAATGTATTTCATTTTTCCTCCGATCTGCTCTGCATAACTCATTAACATCATAATCGCCAACAATAATTGCCTGAAGGGAGTGAAGAAAATCGGGAAAGATGAAGAGTTGAATTACCACTTAATGAAAGAAAAAAAATTGAGACAATTTAAATCAGCCTGTCTACGATGAGGCAGCCACCACTCCCTTCCTTATGGGAAATGTGCAAGAAATGTGTTTCTGGGGCTTTGCTTTGTTTATAAATAGAGGAACTCAGACATTGGATCATCAAAGTATTTTAAGGGACAAAATCCATTGTATGAATCAGGGTCATTGACTTGTCAAAAGAAAATATTTTTCAGAAATTTTGTTCAGAAACTCAACAACAAATTGTTGCAGTGAGTTGGTCCATCTCTAAGAAGCCTGTCATAGTAAAAAAAAAAAAAAAAAAGAACACTGGATATAGTCAGAAAACACATGTTTGAATGCTATGTGGGTCATTTACTGTCTACGTTATAATGAGCAAACTACCTACCCAGTCCTTTGTTTGTTCATGTGTAAAATAAGAAGGCTGAACTGATACAGAACCATAGAAACTGGAATTCAAGGGACCTCAGCAGTTATTTAGCACAACCTATGCCCAAAGGGAATCCCAACTAAATATACCCAACAAATAGTCATCCAATTCCTACTGGAAAACATCTATGGAGGGAGAACTAGCCACTTCTCACAGAAGCTTATTGCATTTGGGATTATTTTATCTTTAAAGTTCCTTCCAATTCTAGATAGTGTGAAAATCCATTAAACAAATATTCATAAGTGTTTTCTTTTATCAAGCAGAGGAACTTCCTTCTTGGGTCTCAAGGAGATATAAATGTGGGGATTTGAACTCTTCCAATAAACTGAGAGATGATTTCTTGGATGAGAGCTCCCTATGAGAAATGTCAAATATTTTTAAAAAATGAGTTTCCAAATGAAATTAAATGTGAACAAATAAATTAGCTTTTTTTAAAAAATAATGTCAAATTGTATGGTTTCCAGGACAGTTTTTAGAGATGGAAATTTGCTCATCTGTAGGAGCTGAGGGATAGGGGAAGGTCCAAATCTGTATTTTCATTGCTCTAGGAATTCTTGGTACGGAAAAATCCCTCCACCAATCAGATCAGCAACATATCTCTAAATTAGAGCCTTAGAGAATTGCCTGAGGAGCATGTTTGGAGCAGGATTTGAATCTAGGTAGGCTTAATTCAAGGTAAATTTTCTATGCATTGTGTTTTGTTCTTTCTCTGCTTTGCATATATAAGAAGTACTTGACAAATGTCTATTAAATTGAGCATGGTATCTAACATATCATTAGAAGTGGATGGCCTTGATTTATTACCTTTAGTCCTTCCTGTTACTTCTTGGAATATTATTTGGTCCAGTCTAATCTACAAACATTTATAAAGCACCTACTCTGTGCCAGGTGCTATGCTAAGTGCTAGGATACAAAAAAGGAAGGAGAAAAGGTCTCTGCTTTCAAAAGGCTCACAGTCTAATGGGAAGGCAACATGCATTGATTTGATTTGGTTGGTGAAAAAGCATTGTTAAATACATATAGTTTCATCATGTCTCCAGGAATTCTGTGCAGAAGAAATTTGATACCCAAGTTATCAGGATGGACAAATTCATGTATCACACTGGCCAGTGACTCTGGGGGAGGCAGAGTAGGCTAGTTATACTTGATCCTTTCTGTTTCCTCTGCCCTTCCTGAAGGAGTCTGAGGTGAATCGCCCCCGGGCCTCACCAATTCATTGGCTGGGAAGTGGTTTAGTATGTGAACTTTTCTTCAGTCATTACCATTTCCCCCTACTCTTTGGAGATTTAATTAGCCACGTCCTTGCAATAATTAGTTTGCTTTTATTATAGGTGCTACATAATGGCTCTCAGGTCCACATGGTCCCTATCTAAACTATTTTATGGAGTAATTTCAGAGGGAGTCATTAATATTATCACAGTAGTTCAGAGCAACCACTTAGGGAAATAATATTTGGACAGAGATTCGGCTATCTGCTCTCATTTAGATATTTTGCATTTCCAGGTGATCTCCGGCTTCCTCCATTTATCTTTTCTTAACATAACTAAGTATGTCATTCACACCTTCATGACTGACCATAAATTTTTCTATATATGAAGACAAATTAGAATTTAGGAGACATTTACATGTAAGAAAACAGATGAATGTATGACAGCAGCTGTTACTGGACAGCCATACAGAGGGAAGTTTGACAAGGGGAAAGTATACTTTGAGGACTTCAACTAGTCTCTCTATCTATCTGATACAGAGAGGACATAGACACTAATATAAAAGTGATGTTTGCCATTAGGTTGATGGTGAAAAGTAGTTTTGAAAGTCACATTTTCTTTTTTAAAAAGTGTTAATGATTATACTCTACCTTTCTTGAATCTAATTAACCTGCTTGTTAACTCTGGGCCTTGAGGTTTGAGTGACTGAAACAACAGAATGGATCCAGAAGGGACAGAATAAACTCATAGGCAGAGTTGGAATCATGAGTTATGATTAAGGGATACTCTTGCATGAAAAGATGGGATTAAGAAAGGATCATAACATCACAGGGGCAGCATTAGACAGGACCCTAGGGGTATCTAGTCTAATTTCATTTCACAGATTAGACTCATAGTCATGAAGTAATTAACTCATGGTCACCCATGGAATAAGCACCAGAAATAGGATTTGAACCCTAAGTCTCCAAATTCCCAGATGATGTCTTTGCTGCTGTCCCACAGGCTGCTTGACCACCATATGTCACAGAGTCCTGACTTTTAAAAGACCCAGATTGATATACCTGTTATACTTAATGTTAACTAGGCTAATGTTGAATATGCAACTGGTTGTCATCAGATGCTTTTTTCATGACAGTTTCCGGTAGCCAAGCAAGTAAAAATGAAAAAAGTTGTTTTCTTTCTCATGAAGTGGAAAAACCAACCTGAATAAAGCCATGATGGACAACAGGCATTGCACATGGAGAGCTCCCTGTCTGAATTTATTTGCAATAATGATGCTCAGCCAGATAACGTCAGCCACTAGAATGATGGCCACAGGGGTGGTGAACCCACGGAACTGAGGGTACCACTCCAAATGCTAATCAGCTTCCTAGTGCCAGATATTGTATAGTTCTTTTGTAACCACACAAGGTAACACTTTTATCTGTTTGATTTAAATAAGAAAATGATTTGCCTGCTCTCTGCTACTGAAGGCCACTATCCCACATGCATTTACAAATATCTACAAAAGACAGCTTATTTTTTCCCCATAGAACTAGGTGGAAGACCAAAACAAGGGGATGACCTAGAAGAGGGAAATAGGATGGGTCACTCATCCAATAGGAGAGATCAATCAAGAATTGGGTCATTAAGTATAGAATGACCATATAATTCTGATGAGATAACTGTGACTGTGGATAGGCTGTGCTTAGAGGATCTATTGGAAGAAAACAGAGCTCTGAAGCACGTTCCTCTGTGAAGAGGTTAAGACAGGGGTAAGCAACTTCAGGCATGTGTCTCTATAAGCGCATAACTGTAAATATTTTATTTGGGAAAAAATGGATGTTGTGTGTGCTAACCCCTCTCAATTATGAGTGAACGCAGATTTCATGAACAATAAGAGAAAGGAATTGATGATTTCTCATGCTTTCCATCTTTCATTTTGGTTCAAACCACAGCCCCCCACTTCTGAGGTGACCAACCGGAGCTTCTCCTTAGATCTTGCTTCCACTTTCTGCCATGCTTCCTTCTTCCTCATCTATCCGCTCACTCATCAGCCTTTCACCATCATGCTCTCCCTGCATTTCAAAGCTGTATTTATCCAGTCTGACAATCTCATTGCACTAAGGTACTAATGAGAAAAAGTATAGAAACTCCTCCTGGGCCAACCAACAGTTACTCTGATACACACATAGATTATAATGCAGGCCTCCAGGAGACTGTGATATTTTTTATTATATTTTATTGACTTTAATTATATTAGGCAATGGGAGTAAGAGTTAGTTAGTGGATAGCACCTGGAAGGTAGAACATAGCAAGAAGGTTTGAAGTCAAGAAGTCTTGAATTCAACTTTGACAAACACTAGTTATATTATCCTGGATAAGTTACTTAACCATACAGTGCCCCAGATAGATCTGTAAGCCTCCAAGTTACAGAACATGTACTGATCTGCTTTGGTTGAGTCAATGTCCTCCACTAATGCAATCATACACACACACACACACACACACACACACATACATACATATATACATATATATATATATATATATACAGAGAGAGAGAGAGAGAGAGAGATTAGTACAAATGAGTTTGGGATTAAATCTTCCTGCATTAAAAGAAAAAAATAGAAGAACATGATTATATCCTCTCTAACCTGTTCTATTTAAACAAACTGATTTACATATTTCCATGGATCTCTGATCTTAGACAAATAGGTATACTCTCTCTAAGGATTCAAATCACAAAACATAAGTCACTTTCTCCTCCTTTGTAACTCTCACCCATATCTCTTGGGGGTATTTTCCATACCACTTGTTCTTCAATCATTTCCATTATATCTGACCCTCCATGACACCACTTGGGGTTTTCTTGGCAAAGATATCAGAGTAGTTTGCCATTTCCTTCTCCATCTCATTTTATAGATGAGGAATCTTAGGCAGACAGATTGAAGTGACTTACACAGAGTCACACAGCTAGTAAGTTTCTGAAGCCAGATTTGAATTTAGAAAGATGACTCTTTCTGACTCCAGGTCCAACACTCTATCCACTGCTATCCTATAATGAGGTTCACTCAAAATCCCCAGGCCCTTCCTTTCTTTCCCTTTACATCATGTAGATTGTCAGTCATTCCTCATTATTGCCACACATGCAGCTTCCCTTCTTTTCTAGTCATACATTGTTCTCACAGTGTTTTATTCTATCTGTGTATGTATTTCTATCTTTGTCTATCTCTCTATACATTCATCCATATGTCTGCCTTTCTATTTGTCTTTGTCTATCTAAATCTCACTATTTGTTTATATCTCCATATCTATCCATCTATCTGATCTATTTACCTCTATTACTATCTCTATCCAATCTCCCTCTATGTCTCTCTCTATCCACTTGCCTATCCAATCTCTGTATATTTCTATTTCTATCATCTACTCAGTCTGTGCTTCCATCTCTGTCTCTATCATCTATCTCATCATTTATGTGACTTCTCTTGTGCAATCTTTGTTGGTCGTCCGTGTGTTCACATGAACCAGGAACCTCTTCACTGCCTTTTGAGTTATCTTCAACTTGATTTCTTTGAAGTGATAGACAGTCATGAATCAGAATATCACTGGAATAACAGTGTTGAAAAAGTGGGCTTTTGTTGTAAGGAGAAGCTTGGGCTCATTAAAGGTACCAGGCAGTTTCCCCAGTCCATGCAGTCCATTTTCATCTTGTTTTGCAAAGCCATGTTTTGCTCATTGACCATGCATAGCATCTTACCAAGATATATCTGTTGATATATAGCTGCAGGTTATCCTACCAACTACTTAGCACAACGTGGAGCACTTGCAATGATCCCAAGGCACTCTCTGCTGCAAAAGTCCACCTTCTAAATACATTTTTAAAAACAATTATGATGTAACTGGTTAGAAATAATCACTTGAAATTTGGGGACAAATAAATTGACAAATAGGTAGAGGTGACAAGACAGAGGCTTTGAAGGTCTAGTCATTCTGAATGTTCAGAAATCTCTTTCCTTGAGGGTCACTCCATTCATCTATTATCTTCCCAAGCAAATCTGACAAAATATGAGAGACTAAGGCAAAGAGATCTGAACCCTATACTTAAAACTCCAGAATTAAATTCTAACTGGTGGCTCCAAAGATAAATGCTAGAGAGTCATTGACATTGACAGTTGTTGTAGTTTGTAGACTTCCCACGAGGTAATAAATTTGAACCATTAACCCTTGGCAATTCATAACAGATGAACAGGAGAGCAAAGAAGCAGAAGGAGATGGGATGAATAAAGAACACCAGACGCTTGTCGCAGAGTCCTTCTTTGCCGGACACCATAATCCCCATCTTTTTTAATTGCCTGTTCACAAATAATGAAATATTAAACCAGGGAAGTCATGATCCACCATATGTTTACCTACACTGATAATGGTACTAATTAAAATTTTAAAAGTTAAATAAGTTTGAAGAAAAGGAAAAGTTTGGAGTAAACATCTACCCACTCAGCCATCAAACAGGTAGACGGAAGGAGAAACAGAACACATAATTCCCCTTTATCAGCTTCTCCAGAGAGAAAAATAAAGCACGTGTTAGTCCAATCCACTCATATCCTTCTTTGGGGTCCTTAACAATCAAAGTTAGTTACCTCAAAATTATTCATCACTTCTCCCCCCTCTACTATCTGTCTTGACCATAGTCTCTTGAGGTCATTTCAAATACTAAGTATAATTGAAAATAAAAACATCCATGCATATCACTCACTTATTGCAAAAGAGAAGCAAACAGTCTCTAGTGACTTCCTATTTTTAGGAATAAACATAAACATTTCTGTTTTAATTTCATCTCCTTCATAATCTGATCCCAGTCTCCCTTTTGAGACTTATTGTGCATGTCTCCCCTTCCAGTACTCCTCCACCCAGCTAACCTGGTCTTCTGGCTAGTCCTCAAGCAGCACCCTCCATCTTTGTGCCTTGGTACTGTTTGACTGGCTCAAGAGAAGGAAGGAATGAACTGCCTCCTCATCTTCACCTCTTAGAATCCCTTGTTTCAGTCAGTCAGCACTTGTTAACCTTTCCGTGTGCCAGGCATTTTGCTAGGTGCCGGGGATACAGAGAAAAACAAAAGAGTGTCTGTCCTAGAAGAGCTCACACGCTAATAGGAGAGATAGTTACGTACATACAACATACGTACAGGATAAGTTGGAAGCATTCTCAGAGAGAAGGTGTTAAGAGCGATCATGAAAGGACATGTGGAGAAGGAAGATTTGACAAGAAACTAGAAGGAAGCCAGAGAAGGCAAGAGTTGGAGACAGGGAGTATGTCAGATACAGGGACTAGTCAGTGAAGGGGGGAGGGGAGAGACACAACAAACATTTCTTTAGACACATCCCTTCCACATTACAACTTTCCCCATCTTGGTTTCTAGGTTTATCTTGGTCTTCTCTGACACTCTGGTACTTTTCAAGGTAAAGTCTTTTTTGTTTGTTCGTTGTTTGTTCATTTTCTCAGTCTATTTCTTGACTTTGAATTTAATATTATAGATAGGCTCTGCTTGTCTCGGGGATTTTATTGTGTTGCTTTTTTCAGAGTTAGTTCTGGGGATCTGCAAGTTTTTGTGTGTTTCCAAGGTGGGATGATCTGGGGAGAAGTGTGGTCACTGATCTCCTGTTTTAATTGCTTGCTGTTTACTCAGGAAAGACTCCTGCTTCTCTGTAACTGCAAGTGCTAGTACTCTTGGCCCTGAAACTGTGACCAGAGTCCTTGGTCCCTTGTGACTGATCATAAGCTCTTTGTTCTAGAACTATGACCCAAACCTGTGCATGTACAATATAGTTGTCAACCAGTGCCAACTGTATCCAGTGCATCCAACAGGCTCCCTGCAATATCTCTCTGGCTAGTTATCTTACCCTTAGCCTGTCTCTGGGCTAAGATGTCCCAGAAGCTGCCTTGGCTGCCACTTTTACAGCCACCATATGTCTACCCCTGACAGGTCTCCACCCTGGTGTTATAGATCGCTCCTACAGATCTCTCAAGTTTCCTTAGGCCAGAAAAATATCTCATCCTGACCTTTTGATGGCTCTGCCTTTCCAAAATATGATTTGAGGCATTATTTTAAATTTGTTTGGAGAGGAATGTTGGTAGTTTGTTTGGATGGTTTTCTCTCTTCAGTCTTCCATCTTGGCTCTACCCTATACCCCTTTTCTTCTAATCTGGAGGTAGGAGGTGAAGGCAGAACCTCAGAGTTGTTTTAATTTACATTTCTCTCGTTATTAATAATATGTAGCATTTATCATGTTGTTGCTGATAGCTTGCATTTCTTACTTTGAAAATTATCTCTTTATATCTTATGGGAAACCATTGGAAACTATTCTTAGTCATATTTTTATAATTTCCATCTATAATAATAAATAGCAGACTTTTATCCAATAAATTGATTGCAAATGTTTTCCCAGTGAACTGTTTCCCTCCTAATTCCAGCTGTATTGATTTTGCTGATACAAAATCTTTTCAATTTTCCATCATAGAAATTGTCAGTTTTATCTTTTATGTGAACCTATTTAACCAAGGACTCTCTCCTTATCCATAATTATGAAAAATGTCTCTTTCCCTTTCCCTCAATTCTGTTTATGATATAACTGTTTATATTTCTTATGTATTCACTTGGATCTTATGGTGGTATATATTAGAAGATGTAGTCTAAATCTCTTTTGTGCACACTACTTTCTAGTTTTCATAACAAAATTTATTGAATCCTTAACCTAGACTGAACTTGGACTTCTCAAACACTGTGCTACTATATTTGATTGCCTCTGGTTCTTGTTTACCTAGCTTGAACTAATGTTTGCTTTTTCTTATTTTGGATCAAGTATCAAAGAGTTTTTTTTATCATTGTTTTATGATATGGTTTGAAATTTGCTCTTATTCAAGACTTCCTTTATTGCTAATTTAATCATGATTACACAAGAAAATATTGCCTTTTTAATCCTCAAAATAACATGTAAAATTATTTTATATAATTAATAAGATTAAGCTTTCTTAGTTTGAACTGTATGGCACCAAATCAACAAATTCATACAGAGTCCTATTATCATGTGGTATTTGGCTATTGTTGTCCAAACATTGGTAATTGATATCGTTACAATTATTTGCTTTCCTTTATTTCTGAAGAGTGCTTTGTCATTTAATTTTTATAAGTCCTGTTTATGTGCCTTGATTGGTAGACTCATATATTTAATAGAGTCTGTGGTTAATTTGAATAGAATTTCTTTTCCTATATATTCCTGCTGGGTTTGGTTGGCGATATAGAGTTTAATGATTATAAGAGTTTATTTCACAGCCTTTCACATTAATGACGTTATTACTTAATCTGTCAGCTGAATCTCTAGGATATTTTCAATAAGGCATCATATCCTCAAACAAAAGGTATAATTTTATTTCCTCTTACCCTATGCTTACTCCCATTACTTCTTTATCTTTTCCTTTACTGTAAGAACTAGCAATTCTAGGACCATATAAAACAATAATGGTGCTGATGGATAGTACTGTTTCACCTCTGTTCCTAAAGGAAATCTCCATCATAGGTAATAGTACCGCTTGGTTTTAGATATACTATTTACCATACTAAAGAAAGGCCCACTTATTCCTATGTATTTTTAAAAATTAAATTATAATGTATTTTGTCAAAAATGTCTTCATGTATTCATGTAATCATATGATTTTAAATGATTTTTGTAATTAAGTAAGCTGAATTCAGTTTAGAGTTTTCCTAATGCTGAACACACTTTGATATATTATATAAATCCAACTGATGGCAATGTCTCATTTTGCAAAAAATGACCTCAGTGTTTTTGTTACTATTTTAATTAATATTTTCCATCTGTAAATTTAATTTTCCCTTCTTAATCGTTCTTTGTTTTGTCTCATAGAATGAATTTGAAAAGATATTTTATTTATCTAATTTTTGCAGTGTTTATAATATTATGACTCATTCTTTGAATAGTCCATAAAATTTATTTGTATAACCATATGTTCCTTAGATTATATCTTTGTTTAAACTTCATTTATTACTTGTTTCATTTATATTTTAGGATTATTTCAATGTCTTTTTGATCTGTTCATTTGGGTGTTTTATGTTTTTATAAACATGTTCAGTGTCATTCATATATAATTGGTGACGTCCTTTTGATAATTTCCCTTGTTTTTCCTCCATTTCTTATGAATTGACATTTTTTTTATTTTGATAGTTTTATTTTATTCACTATTCAAATCAAATTCTTTTCTAGATATCTATATAAAAGACCCCCTAGTTTTAGTTATTAATTCAACAAGCAATTTTCCTTTAAAATTTGTTTATCAGTATGGCCAGATAGTATTTGTTGATTGATTGACTGACTATATATAATACATATACACAATACATGCATGTATATACACATATATACATGCGTATATACATATATATGTATATACACACATGCATATATACATACATACATGTATACATTATATATACATTATATATATATATCTTACATGCCTCTTCTACGTTTACAGTTTTCATATCTCTTAACCTAGTATCTGTCATTGTATTAAGAATTTTCTTCTGATTATTACTATCTCCAGTCTCAGATCCTAGATTGGGATTTTTGCGCCAAGAACAGACTCTGCCCTGCTACACACACAAACATACTCTCTGATGGGACAGTTAAGCCATAATCTTGTCCCTGCTGCAGCTTGGACACTGCTACCACAGCTTTAAATCAGTTTTGAATGCTGCAAATGGTTCCTAGTCCCCCTCCCTGACTTGTTCCACAGCACTAACTTGGGATAAGATGATAGACCTGGAAGTGGAATAAAGCCTTATCCTCCACTTTAATTACTGACTTCTGCTATTGTCTCCTGGTGGCCAAAGGCAGGTACTGGGCACACACTTGTCCATGTCTCCTTCTTCTTGTGTGTACCTCTCAGGCATTTGTTGGTTTTGCCTGACATGGCCTGACAGGATATTGGAAAGCCGAGGTCATATTGGCTCTAGGCCTTCTGGAGGATTCTGCAGCATGTGGACACCTCTGTCCCATCTTGGTTTTCTTAAATGTTAGATCTATGCCTAATCTTTCTGTTTCTTTTCTCCTTTCCATCCCCTAACTCTATTTTAATATCTTTCAATGTACAAGTCTTGACATTCTTACACTCAACATTCATTTTGTGTAATTCAAATAATTATATTTTTCCATGAAAAGTAAATAGTGCCTGAGTCAGATACTACTCTTTTGTGTCTTTTCAGAAGTCTCAACAAGAGAAAAATGTGAATTACTTCAGTTTTATTTATTTCTGCTCCTATTGAGTTCATCCTTCTAGAGTATCACTATGTAATAAAACAAATTACTGGCTGAACTTTTTAAGGGAACCCTATGGACTTTCTGTTTTTCATTTGGATGATAAGTGAGACTTTTGAGGATTCAAAAAATTCTATAGTAGACCTTATATACAGTTTTAATTTTACTTTCTTCTGAAAGCTATTCAGTCATTGTTATCTATGTCACCTACATTTTTTAGGTCTTTCTGAAGGTACAGATATAACACAAGCAAATTTTGAGATGTTGGGGTTAACTCTCTGATATTTAGTTGGTCTTCCCATCTTTCATTAATTTCTGAGTGATTTTCATATTTGAGCCCGGTTCAAAATCCTACCTCTAACTATGACAGAGGAAGGGCAAAATGATGGAAGACATGGAAGCAAGTGAGACATGGAGACTCAGAGAAGCATGGAGGAAAGGAGGTAGAGGATGAAGTAGGCTCCATGATGATCAGATGGGAAGTCAAAAGCACAGCTTGTGGGAGTTGTGAGTGGTGCTGAGCATCATGCAAGTGTGAAATAATCTGAGGACAGACATATTGTTGATTCAGTAGAGGATGGAGATAGAGACTGTGATCACATCTTCCCATCCCCACCATCACGCCTTGCTCATTTTCATCTTTCCCAAGAGGGCATTGTATTGTCAGTTACTCACTGTTTTTGAACTGATGATTCCTTCCAGTCTTGGAAGGCATTAACCTTTAGGTTAAGAATTTATGTGTTTTCTTAAGATGGCAAATGTGACATACCTGTTGCTCAACAGATTTGCTCCTCTATTTGTATCTATTCAATATTTGAAAACAGATGGAAGAGAAATAGAAGATTCCTTATTAAAGAAATATGAATTCTTATCAGTGGAAGATGATCTAGACGTTGGGGCTAATTTATAACCAAAAAAATGAGATAGTCTTATGAGGTTGTACAAGTTTAGCAGGGAATTCAGAATTCCTATAATTCTAGAGATACAATCGTGAGATGGCAAAGGCTTCAGACTTTGAAGAAGCATGAGACGTGTTTGTTTTCCTTTTAAGCCTTTGTTTTCCAAGACTTAAAGGAAGCAACCTCCTCTTCCATTGCTATCCATGAAATGAGGAAAGTGATTTAATTGAGAAGGGAATGAGTTACTAGAGAAGCTCCACTCACAAGGAAGGAGGAGGAGCAGGTTTGACAAGCATCTCCAAAAGATTTCCAGTTTTTTTAGATATACAACTAAGCCTGCCTAACTAGCTCCCCAGGACCACTTGCTGATTACAATATTGTTAGTAACAACTGATGCTTACATACTATTTACAATTTTGAAAAAAATCGACATGCACTATTATATTTAAGCCTCCCGATAACCCTTTGAAGGTAGTATTACAAGAGTCATTGCCCACATGTTACAGGTAAAGAAACTGAGGGCTAACAGATTAAGGGGCTTCATCAGCATTATACCGCCTGTAAGTATCTGTGCTAGGATGCAAATCCCTGTCTTCCTAACTCCAACCACTCTGCTTCTCTAGAAGCTAACATGTTGATATCTTTTATGAAAAATTACCATATATTTAGTTGAACAAATTTTCGAGTTATCAAAAACTGTCTCTAAATAGCTTTCTTAATGGCTTTAGTGACACCATATAGGGTGTCATGAGTCTTAATGCAGTTTCAACTTTTACTAGCTTAATACTGCATTAAGATTAATGGGAAAAATTATTATTATTTGTGAATGAGGCAACAGGATATAGTGATAAAAACACTACTGTGTTTAATTTCAACTTCTGCTGTTCGGTATTTGCATGGCCTTAAGTAAAGCATGACTCTGTTTCCAGTTTATTTATCTGGAAAACTGAAAGAAGGTAGAGAAAGAGATGTGGGGTGGGGGAGGTGAGTCAGCTCATGTTGACTCTGAGTAACTAATTGTTAAATTTCCAGTGCAAGCATTTACACCTCAGAAATCAGCAAGACTTAGAAATCGGGGCTTGATTTATTGTTTTAATGGTTATCTAGGCTGAAGAAAGTGATGAAGAAAAATTTAATGTCAACTGAATTTAAAAGTAAGTCAAATATGAATATTTTTCAGTGACCTGATTGTTCAATGTTTACCAAACTATCCCTGGAAAGGGGTAAGTTAAATGGTGTCTAAAGTTCTTTTCTTATCTGAAGTCTATGGAAAATATCAATAATACTTGTAAAATATCATTGATTCCATGATCATTACATAAATGATACAATATCCTCAGGCTCAGAGTCTACATTTCAGAGTCTAAGTGTGTGTTCTGTTATACAAAAATGTTAATTTATTGATGTTGCCTCAAATGGTGCCCTATGGTTGGGGCTTGGAAACATGTTTGAAAAGTGTAAGATTTCCTTTGTAACTGATTTCTCTTTAATGAGATAGGTCCTGCATATATAAACCCTTCCCAAACAAGTCATAGAAAAGTATATTCTTTTTCGAATGGAATATTGTAAATCTCACACTAGTCAATTTCCCCAAATGAAAACTGTAATAAAGCACTTCACACACGAGATGGCGGTCTTGCCACGCTAGTCCTGGCTGAAAGACACCTGCTCTTCTTAATATAAGGAAATATACCAAATTCAAAGTAAAACTTATTTGCATACAGTTTTTGCTCAAAATAATGACATTTGTTCTTTCACCCAGTGTTAGTGTATGGGAAGACTACTATCTTCCCTTTGGGGGTTCAGGGAATGAGTTGTGGGAAAGATGGAAAAGATGAATTAGGTTGAGGGACCACAGAAAACTTCATAGCATTTGCAAGAAGGTTTCAGAGATTTTATGATCACACATTCCGATGCAACAGAATCACTTGAAGTTCTTTTGTGTTATTGCATGATTATTATTTTATTAATATTTACAGAGGCATGTAAAGGAATTCAGAAATCCAGGAAAAAACCCATTCCAGAGTGCCTTCCCTCTATTAATTATTTCTTATTACCCAACTTACAGCTTGGGTTTGTTTTGTTTTTAACGTAGTTGTTTACATGTTGTCTTCTCCATTAGACTGTGAGCTCCTTGAAAGCAGGGATAATAGTTTTCCTTTCTCTTTAACCCAAGGGCTTAGCATAGTGCCTGGACACAGTAGGTGCTTAATAAATCTATACTAAATGATTAACAGTAAGGGGGACAAGGAACAGAGGACAATATACTCCCAGTCATGTGAAACTGTACTGGGTAAACTTTTGGGGGAAAGGGATAAGGGAAAGATAGTAATAGGAGGAAAAGGCATCCTGTTTAGAGGAAGTCACACAAGGAAACCCCAAGAAGGAGGGTTTGGAGTGAATGGAAAGAGGCAGTAGGGAGTGGGAGGAAGCAGAAAAGGATAATTCTTTGAAAGCAGAAAGAAGTGTGTAAGAGCTATGCCTTATGTACCGTGCAACATATGAGCAGTGGACTGGAGGATAAGATAAAGAGGGAGGGACCTTGGGCTTTGGCATCCTGAGTAAAAAGCCCAGTTGAATGACCCTAGGTATGATTCTGAAGAATGCTTATCCAGTCATATATTTTGTTATTTCTTTTTTTAACCCAAAGAATTCTGGAGTGGGGGGGGGGGGGAGCTTCTAGCTCCAGTATCATGCCATATGGATATTTATTACTTAAAATAAAATGTGAAATAATCAGTTAGGTTGGTTTGGTTCACTATCAAACCTGCCCAACTTTTATGGACAAAAATATGTAGATCAGACTGTGTTTGCCATGTGCCCACCATATATTACACTGGCAAAAGTATGGATGGGTGAGTATAGGTTGGGGTATAAGCTCCAAATTTTAGTGAAAAAAAACCCAGTGATTAACTATTCAGAGGAGGAGAACCACCATGGTGAAGAACCATTGGTACCTGTCATGGCCTTCGTTGTTGTCTTTTGTTCTCAAAGAGGATCAAATGACATCACTGTGTTAGATTCAAGGTACAGTGAGTTCAGCTGTGGCTGATCAGACAAGCTCAGAACCTCTATCACAGGTTGGGCCCAAACAGTCCATATGGACATTTGGAGTGGTACCTGCCATATGAGGATCAGCTAAAAGAACTAAAGGTTTTTGTTATCAAGGAGAGAAGATTCAAGGGAGCATGAGAACTGTCATCAACTAAGTGAAGAACTACTACTGGAAAAAATAAAAGGATAGAATCCAGACTTCGCATTTCACTGATAGAGAAAACTCCCAGATTTGGAAGTGGGTTGAAGGAGACATCCCTTTCTACCACTACAAATAAACAGGGGCATCTAGATGGTGCAGTGGATAGAGTAGGAGTCAGGAGGACCTGAGTTCAAATCTCACCCAGACACTTGACACTCACTAGCTGTGTGACCTTGGGCAAGTCACTTAACCCCAATTACCTCATCCTGGGTCATCTTCAGTCATACTGATGAATATCTGATCACTGGATTCAGATAATTCTGGAGGAGAAGTGAGGCTGGTGACCTGCACAGCCCTCCCTCACTCAAAATCAAAAAAAAAAGTCAAGTGCAAGTCATGTCATCATTTCTCTGATAGCATGGTCTTCTTTGGCAATGAAGGATGAACACACACACCCCAGAACGGTCATAGAGTATCAGTCTGATCTTTGTATCACATTTTAGGAAGTACATTATTGAAAAGTTGGTGAATATCTAGTGGGAGGGGTGGGAAACCTGCACCCCATTTGTTCTGTGAATTTGGGTTCCGTCAAAGGACCACAGAGGAGGGCCTAGAAGGTCACATGTGACCTCGAGGCTGCATGTTCCCATCCTTTGATGATGATAAATGGCCTAGAGATCAGGATACATGAGGATTGGCTGAAGGAAGAAACTAAGGGTGTTTAACCCAAAGAAGAAAGACCTATTTGGGTTGTGGCAGCCATGTCTAAGTACTGAATAGATTTCATGAAGAATATAGGTTAGACTTGTTCTATTGGGCACTTGAGGATAGAATTTAAAGCAATGCCTCAAAGTTGCAGAGATATAAATTTGACTTTCTTGTGAGAATCAGCTTCCTAACAACTGCCTCTTTGTCTTTCATTTTCAAAGAGTACCATGCCATCAGGGAGGTGATGCCATGACAAGCAAGTGAATTGGATTTAAGTGAGGGAGGGCTGTACAAAGCCACCAACCTCACCTTTTTCCTCCAGAGCCATCTGTATGAGTCAAAACAACTAGAAAAGGCCCAAGATGCTGTGGGGAACCTTGGCCTTTTCAGGCTAAGTTCTATAATAGGTCTCCGTTTGACTGAGGCAGCACCCATTCAGTGATTAAGGCTTCAACAATTAAGGCCTAAAGATACAGAGGTAGCCTATGGCTTAGCAGATAAAGTGCTAGGGAGATCTGAGCTCAGCCCCCTAACCTAGGACACTTACCAGCTATGCGACCCTGGGCAAGTCACGTTGAGCTCCTAAGCTCACTGAGCCTATAAAACAGGGATAATAATAGCACCTGCATCACAGGGTAGTTGCAAGACTCAAATGGAGTAACATATAAAGCACTTTGCATAAGTCAGTGTGCTCTCTAAAGGCAAGCTAAGTACTTGCAGAAACCCAAAATGGGATGGGAGGCAGAAAGTGTCCTCCACTGCCAGTCTTCAAACAAACACAGGGTGACCACGAGGAGTATGAAGATCAGAGGAGGAGGAGGGCTGACAATGGTGCCATGGCTGCAACTGAAGATGGCGTACCAATCGATGAAATCACATGTCATATTAAAATGTTGAAGACCATTCCATCCACAAGACAAGAAAAGATCAGACAAGGCATTTATTCCATTGATTGAGCCAAACAATAGAATTAATTGCCTATTTTTTCTCTAAACCCCATGTTGTACTGCTCTGTTCTTATACAGACCTGTTTGCCAATGACCAGCACTCTTTACCCATTTGCTTACCATCTGAATAGATAAGCAATATATTGGGGGGAAAAAAGAATAACTTCTTGGGCAAAAAAAGGTTTTGAGCCATGCAGTTAGCAAGTACCAGAGGCAAGATTCGAATCCAGGTCTTATTGACAAGTCTAGCTTTTAATGTAAGAAAACCTAAGTCCAAATCCTACCTCTGTCACTTACTAGCTGTATAGACATTGGCAAAGCCCTAACCTTCCCTGAGCTCCAACCTCTTAGTCTGCAAAATTGGCACAATATTTACTATCCCACCTACTTCACATGGTTGTTATAAAGCTCAAATGAAATTATGAGTATAAAATGTTTTATTAACCTCAAAATGCTAGGTACATGCCAGCTGATTGATTATTTTATTATTAATCAGTGATAATTATTTTATTATTAATAAAATCTATCATTTATATAGTGATTTAAGTTTTTGCAAAATACTTTACAATATAGCAAGGTCACTCAGTAGATGGAGCACTGAGCCTAGAGTTAGGAAGACCTGAGTTCAAATCCAGTCCCCAAACATTTCCTAGCTGGGAAAATCACTTTCTCTTTCTGCACCTTTCCCTCCTTATCTGTAAGATGGGGACAGTGATAGTACCTGCCTCACTGGGCTGTCCCGAAAATTAAATGAGATAACAATTATCAAGTGCTTAGCTCAGTGCCTGAAACAAAGTTACTACTACTACTACTACTACTACTACTACTACTACTACTACTACTACTACTACCACCACTACTACTACTACTACCACTACCACTGCTACTACTACTACCACTACTACTACTACTACCACTACCACTGCTACTACTACTACCACTACTACTACTACTACCACTACCACTGCTACTACTACTACCACTACTACTGCTACTACTACTACCACTACTACTTCTACTACTACCACTACCACTACTACTACTACTACTACTACCACTACCACTACTACTACTACTACTACCACCACTACCACTGCTACTACTACCACTACTACTACTACCACTACTACTACCACTTCTACTACTACTACTGCCACCATGTGGCTGCCATCATCATCATCATCATTCTCATTATCAAATGCTATCTTCCCACAAGTTCTGTGAAGCGTTACTATGTTCTAGATAAAGAAACTAAGACTGAGAAACTCGACCAGGCTCAGAGCCTCCTGGACTCTCTGGCTTCCTTCAAGTCCCAGTGAATATCTCACCTTCTACAAGAAACTTTTCCTGATCCCTCCTTGCTGTGGGAAGTGACCTCTCCTTCTCATTTATTTCCCATTTATCGTGCTTGTTTGCACATATGTATTAGCTTGTGGCCTCCTCCAGGGAAGGGACTGTCTTTTGTCTTACTTGTTATCATCAGTGTCTGGCACATGGCAGGTGCTTAACACAGTAAATGTCAGAGACAAAATAGAACTCAAGGTTTTCTGACTTCAAGTATAGTACTCAATACACTCACCTATTATAGTAGATATTCAACTCTCCCCCCCCCCCCCCAGTTTATTTTTTAAGTCCGTATTGGCATTGGATCTCTACTAAATCTATAAGATGTTTAGATTATACAGTCCTTGGGAAATACCCTCTGATGAAGTTTTTGGAAAATTTGCATAAAACATACTTTCCTGAATGTTGCTTCATGAAAATACTTATTGCTTTTGTCTATAAAGGACAAAAGTTATATAGTCAGGATGAAGTGAAATTGAATTATAAGAAAGTTGAGTCATAAGCTAGATTTATTCTTTATCTGATATTAGCCCTTTATACCACTACTGTGAAGGAGAATTATTCTTTATCTTTCTCTATCTCTCTCTTCACCTTCCGTTTCTGTCTCTCTTTTCTCTGTCTCTCCCTGTCTTCTCTATCTGTCTTACACACGCACACACACACACACACAGAGTCTCCACACTGCATTTCAGTCTCATTAAAGGCACAAGGCAGAATTTCATAGTTAGCATTAACAGAAAATCCCTAGAGCTTCCTGTACCATATCACAAAACTTTGATAATTTAATCTAGGATCATAGATTTGGAAGTGAAGGGGTCTTAGGAGTCAGAGGGTATGCTTTTAGTCTAGTTGAGGTAGAAGAAGCACTCTGAAGGAGACACAGGAGATAGCATTTGGTAGGGCAGTCAAACCACTGCCATCTACTCAACGTCCACTGGATTCCTTGTGAAGAAAATTGAGATGAAAAGTTGGGGTGTTGTTCTTTCCTTTAAATTTAAAAGTCACGGGGTGTATATATGGCACATTCTGGTGACTTCTTTGATAAATGAACTTCACTGCCCACGTTTTCAATAGCTGAACATCAGCTAGTTTGTGGCTTCTACAATCTGATTCTTTTAAAGAGAATGAGGGAATCATGACCAACCTATGCCTATCAACCATTAGGAGAAAGGCCACCAAGGCAACTGCCATGCCTAAAAATCTGTCTCATTTCTTCATATCTTCTTCAGTCGATAAATCTGAGTCACTTCTCTGGAATTTGATAGATTAGAGAAATTACCTTCTTCCCCACTCTAATTTTCAACTTAGTCTCCTTCCTGTCTCTCCTTTCAACCTATTTGAAATGGCTCCAGTTCTCCTATGTAATGATCAGAACAGTTTGAATGACTTAAAGCTTTAAGATCTACTTGAGCAAAGATGTCCTGTACTCAGGCTGAAAGCAGATGAGTACCCATGGCTGGAAAAGACATGACCAGTGATTGTGAGTAAAGTGCTTATTTGAGTGTCTCCTGTATTTGCTTCTCATGCTTGCTTGTAGTTCATGTTGCATGAAATTGGAATAGAAAAAGATAAAAATTGCCTCACACTTTTAAATGACAACATAGTATGGTGCTTAGGGTCATAGGTTCATGAAGAGTTGGACTCAAATCTTACCTCAGACACTTACTATCTGTGTGACCTGGGCAAGTCACATAACTTCCCTGTGCCTCACTTTCCTCACTTATGAAATGAAGCATTTGGACTCAGTGGCATCTAAGTTCCCTTTCAGGTGTAATCTTTCATTATATTCTCCTAAGGATATAAAGAAAGGAAGGAAGGAGGGAGGGATGGAGGAAGGGAGGAAACAGAACGGAAGGAAGGAAGGAAGGAAGGAAGGAAGGAAGGAAGGAAGGAAGGAAGGAAGGAAGGAAGGAAAGAAATGAATTCCTTTTTGGGGTGATGTACAATTTAAAATAAACTGCTTCTTCTGAAAGTAGTGTCTGCTTAGATAGTGTTAATTAGAAATAATTTATTTTATTTATCTCTATTTCCACTGAGCCATCTAAAGAATGTAGAAAAGGATCCTATAATTTTTATTATTTTAAAGACCATTGTACATGTCTCACTAAAGAGTAGATAGAGAAATTTTCAAATGGGGAATCCTTGATTAGCTGCTTTAAGTAAAGATATCAGGACTATAAAAATGTCCATACCCTTTGACCCAGCAATACCACTTCTAGGCCTATATCCCAAAGAAATCATAAAAATGGGAAAAGGTCCCACATATATAAAAATATTTATAGCAGCTCTTTTTGTGGTTATCAAAAATTGGAAATTGAGGGGATGCCCATCAGTTGGGGAACAAGTTGTGATACGTGAATGTAATGGAATACTATTGTACTATAAGAAATGATGCCCAGGCAGACTTCAGAAAAACCTTGAAAGACTTATATGAACTGATGCTGAGTGAGGTGAGCAGAACCAGAAGAACATCGTACCCGGTTACAAGCACATTGTGTGATGACTAACTTAGTTAGACTTAGCTCATCTCAGCAATGCGAGGTTCCAAGACAATTCCAAAAGGCTCATGATGGAAAATGCTGTCCATATCCAGAGAAAGCACTATCGAGTCTGAATGCAGATTGAAGCAGACAATTCTCTCTCTCTCTCTCTCTCTCTCTCTCTCTCTCTCTCTTTCTCTCTCTCTATCTCTCTATCTCTTTCTCTCCCTCTCTCTCTCTCTGTCTCTGTCACTGTCTCTCTCTGTCTCTCTTTGTTTATCTCTCTCTGCTTTGTTTCTTCTTTCTCATGGTTCATCTCATTGAATATAATTCTTTACAACATGACTAATGTGAAAATATGTTTAATATGAATGAATGTATGGAATCTATATCAGATTGCATGCCATCTTGGGGAAAGGGAAGGGGAGAGAGGCAGGGAAAATTTAAAACTCAAAAGCTTGTGGAACTGAATGTTAAAAACCAAAAATAAATTAAGTAAAAAAAAAAGATATTGGTGGGAGTTCATGAATTATGGTTTTGAACGGTGTTACAGGGTGGTTTTTACAGGGATCTACATATGAGTGGCACTGAAAGTATCACTAACTCATATGTGATCCCCTTCTAAAGGCAATCCAGTGGGGACTCATCTATTGGGGAATGGTTTAACAAATTTTGCCATACACACATAATGGGATGCTATTGTGCTGTGGAAATAAGGAGAAGTATAGTGTAAGAAAAATCTGGGAAGACTTATATGAACTGATGGAGAGCAGGAGAGAGCACAACTAGGAGAACAATTTATAACAATATTTTAGATACAACTTTGAATGACTTAACAACTCTAGTTAAAGCAATGGTAATTTGCAATTCCAAAGGACTGTTGGTGAAGCATGCTACCTACCTCCTAATAAGGAAGTGTTGAATCCTGTATGCAACCTGAGACATATTTTTGGGACATGGCCAATGCGAGGATTCATTTTACTTGACCAGATGTATTGTTCACATTTTTTCCCATGGGGATAGGGAAAGGGAAGAATTTATTCATTGAAAACACCTCACAAGATCTTTTATCATAAGGAAAATGAAGTGGGTCAGGGAACAAAAGTTAAGGGAAGAAGGCAAGATCATTGCTCTTCAGCTGCTTCCATATTCCTGCTTTTATCATAAACGTCTGCCATTAACAGGTTCTGGCCATTACAAAACCTCCCTCTGTCCCCACAGCATGATCCAAATCACAATGTCCTGCCTTTTTGCCAAATGTGTTCTAGCCACAAGGAAGGGAGACCTAGTCATGTGAGTAGTGATGCAGCTGAGGCCACATGGTCTCCAGGATCCATTAAGGAATCGTGTAATCTAGTTTGCCATTCATGGAAAAAGAAAAAAAATCCACAACATAAAACAACTAAACTCTTTCCAGTTGTGTTAAGTTTCCCCTGGTACCACATTTAACATGCATAATTTAATCAGTAAATAAGGAAAATGTAGTTTGATATAGGACATTGGAAATTGAATCTCCCAGGGCCTTGGGAAGGTGTCTGTTGAATGTGGGGAGTATCTCAGACAAAGAATGGATATTGTTTTTACAAGGGGGCAAGGGGTTTATTTATAGGAATTATTAAAGAACTTAATCCTCATCTTTTTTGCAAGAGTTCCTTTGGCAAATATGCCTCCAGAGTTGTGTGTATCATCTTATATGTAAAAGATTTGCATATTATTCCAATATCATATGAAGCCTAAATAAAGTGAAAAATCAACTTAGCATTTAAAGGGAAATTCTCTATGAAAACATTGACTTAGACATTGCTTTGGAGATGATGCTTGGGGCCAGAATCCTATCTGACACAAACAGACTGTGTGACCCTGGGGAAGTCACTTAACCCTTCAATACTCACATACAACTCCCTAAGATGGTAGATTACTGGTGAGTTTTCTGACCTGCATTGGTAGAAGGATTGTCACCTTGTGGATGCCTCACAACCATGAAATCACAAGTCCCAAAGAGGGGAAAATTACTGCTTTAAGAAGTCAACTATTAAAAAAGGAAAGAAAATAAAGAAAAAGAAAGACTTGATTTCCCTCCATAAAAAAAAGTAAACTGAGGGGCAGCTAGATGGTGCAGTGGATAGAGCACCTGGATTCAGGAGGACCTGAGTTCAAATTCGACCTCAGACACTTGACACTTGCTAGCTTTGTGACCTTGGGAAAGTCACCCAACCCCAATTGCCTTGCCTTACTCCCTCCAAAAAAAAAAAAGAAGCCAATTGATATGTGGTATGGGACAGAGAGTCAGAGCTTGAAAGGACCCAAAAAATTACCAAGTACGATTGCCTTATTTTCAAAGGAAACTGAGGCAAAACAATTTCCCAAGTCACACATTTAAATAGCAGAGACAGAATTTAAATCTAGGTTCTGTAAGTCCAAATCCATTGATCTTTCTAATTCATAATGTAGCCTATAATGTGTGCATAAAAAGTTAAATAGAACTACTATATGCTATCACTAATAATATTCATTAATGATGATAGTCCATATTTAATAATTAGCTAACAGTTACGTAATGCTTTAAGGTTTACAAACCATTTACATATAATATCTCATTTAAACTTCACCACAACCCTATAAAATAGGTGCTGTTATTATCCTCAATTTTTACACATCAGGAAACTGAGGATGAAAGGGTAAATGACTTGCCTAGAGTCATGTAGCTAATATACATTACTAAAATACAGTAATACATTTCTTTCATTTAATTCTCACATACCATGTAACATTTTCTTTGCTTGTTTTATAATTTGTTAGCTTGAATCTGAATGGGCCTTGGGTCTGGCTGGCCCAGAATGACAATTATAACCCTATTATTTAGGTGTTTACTGAGACCTATTTTAATAAATGGAAGCCAGATGGTCTTGATCTAAATCTTTAATTACCACCTTTTATCATCAGTACCTCTTGGGTTTGTCCACAGGCAAAGCCACTGCCATGTCTAGCAGCTGGTATGGTGAGGATTACAGTTTGGGAAATGAAATAAAGGATATGTTGAGGAGGGGAAGGTCTTCCTGCCAAGTTCCTTAGCTCAAGGAACTAGTAAAGACATAGAGAAGCTAAGCCCGGGATGAGAGAAAGATTTGAGCCCAGGTATTAGGAAGGAATTCTTGCCTGCAAAGGGTATGAACCTTGGTCCAGGAAAGAGCTAGAACTGGTGATACCTCTCCCTGAAGCCATCTGATAACAGAACAGAATCCACTCTGGTCCAATTCCTGGAGGCCTCAACCCTGGATGGTGGAGAGAAAGGAACTCACAATGGACTTAAGAATTTCTTACCTGTGTCAAAAGTTAAGCCGAGATCCCCGGGGCTTACCTGTATAGCTAGAAGGCTTCTTCCTGAGGCCCTACTGCTGCTAATGACTGGGTAGCCTGTGGGGAGGGGTAGAATTTGGGCAAGGTGGGATCTGGGAAATATGCCTCTCACTAGGGCCTAGGCTTAAAAATGTGATAGCATATGTCCCAATTTCCCTGGTTGGTACTATGCTTTTTTCACTTGGTTCTTGCCATCTGCCATGCTGGTGTACTCCTCCTCCTTTGGAACTATACCCTCCAGAAACCTTGTCTTCAGATCTCTGCCTCAAAATTGGGCTATCTTCAATTGAGTGATTAGTGAATACAAACTCACTTGTGGCAAATGTTCCCAGATTGTGATATACAGGCCATTCTTCAGTTATCCAGGGCCTGCCAACGGGAATCTCCTGCCATCCTGCCTATATTCATCCCTCCCTAGCCCCTTCTACCACTCAGGCTTTGAAAACATTCATTGAATCAGCATTATCATCACTACTGGAAAGGGTGAGATAATTATCTGTCCAGTAGCTCCCCTCACATGGCTTGTGAGTAAGCCCCAAACACTACCACTACCACCCTCCACTCCCTTCACCCCCTCAAGTTGTACTGTTTTCTTCTAATAGGATACAAGTTACCTGAAGGCCAAGAATATCTCACTTTTTTATGTGTATCCCTAGTGCTAGCACAGAGTAGGTGCTTAAGAAATGATCATTCATTCATTCATCTCTACTCCCCTAGATCTTCGTTTCATTTTTTTTTTAAGATAAGAAGGGTTAGATTAGATGGAATCTGAAGTCCCTTCTCATTCTAGATCAACGGTCCATGAGCTATGATCCCATAGTTAATCTGGAAGGAAAATAAGGCAAAACAGTAACTGACAAGTTGGATATGTGACCCTTTAGGTCTTAACTGCCAAGTCAAACAGAACTATGCTCCCAATTAAGAAACTGCCATTGAGTTCACACTTTTAGTCAGCACATCAAATAGTAATTATCATTTAGAGGGTACTTTAAGGTTTATAGAAGTGCTTTATATGTGTTAACTCCTTTGATTCTCACAACACCCCTGAAAGGTGGGTACCATTATTGCCCCCATTTTACAGAAGAGGAAACTGAACCCAAGAAAGGGAAGTGACTTTTTCAGGGTCATACAGCTAACAAATGTATGAAGCAGGAATTAAACTCTGGTTTCTTGACTCCAAGTTCATCACTCTATCCATTTTGCCACTCAACCTTCTATCCCTGCATGGCCCCCAAACTCCACAGAAATTTGCTTGTGCTTCATCATTCAATGGAAGTGACCCTGTGCTTCAGTCCTAGAGATTCTGCTATGATGGAAGGGTTCTGAGTATGACCCAACCTGTCTGCAATTAAAGAACCAGCTGAGAGAAGCACGAAAGGCTTGCCGTCAATGACCAGTCACTCAACGATGAAGTATTTGGTCATGGCAACCAAGTGGTGAGAGCAAGGGGCATTAGATGTCAGCAATACGAGACCCCAGTAACTCAGCTACAATGGAGTTACCATTCTTCTTATCCCTTGGTTCTCTGAAATGTGCTTTTAAAGCAATCTTACGTTATCTTGGATGTTTATTCTTTGCTTGTAATTTATATGTCATATAAAAACTGTGTAAAGAGAGGCATTGGTCAGTCAACAAATGTTTATTAAGCACTTACTATGTGGTGCGGTGCCATACTAACTAAGTACTGAGGACTCAAACAGATATGGTCTTTACTCTCATGGAGGGTCATGTTCTTACAGGGAAGACTATACTCAAACAACTGTGTACATATAAGATATATACAAGTTAAATAGAAAGTAATCTCAGAGGGAAGCAACTAGTAGATTAGGGGACAGAAAGAGCATCTGAAAATAGAATCTGAGCTGAAGTTTGAAGGTACCAAGGAAACTAAGGCAAGACTGAGGGAGAATATTCCAGGTCTTGCTGAGGAGCTTAATGAGAGATGTGTCCATCATCTCGACAGCACTAGCTATTGTGAATGATGCCACAAAAGATAAAAATACTATCAAGGTACAAAGAAGGGCCCCCAGAAAGAGAAGGGGACATTCCTGGGATTCTTTCAGGAGAAAGGATGCTATCTCTTTTTTTCCCATCACCAAAGCGATTGGCCAATTCTATCATTCAACTAAAAAGCTTTCAATTTGAGTTGATTTATTGACCCTGTGCTTTATTAATGTTCGTTATAACTGTAGCCAAGGAGCACCTATCTCATGGAAGAATTCCTCACCAGTAGCAAGGGTCATGTTGATTTGTTATTCACTTCTGTTTTTTTGTTACAGCAGAATTTGTTAGGGCAACACTGGAACAAAAAAAAAGGAAAAGAAAATTCAAGAAATTAAGCATCTGTGTAAACCACAAGGCATGCTTAGACAATGAAGGGATAATCAAATGAGTTTTTGTTCAGTTCTATAAACAGATGTAAGCCTGAGACTAACAGCCCCAACATCATGTTGCAATGAAATGAAAAATATGCTACTCTCTCTCTCTTTCTCTCTCTCTCCATCTCTTTGTCTCTCTGTCTCTCTCTTTCTTTTTCTCTCTCTCTCCATCTCTCTCTGTCTCTCTCCCTCTCTCTCTCCCTCTCCATCTCTCTCTCTTGCTTTCTCTCTCTCTCCCTCTCTCTCTGTCTCACTCCTTCTCTCTCTCTGTCTCTCCCTCCCTCCCTCTCTCTCCCTTCCTCTCTCTCTTTCTCTCTCCTTCTTTCCTCTCTGAATTCTTTACTTCCCTATGAGGAGGTGAGCAGCATCATTAGTCCTCTGGAACCTTGTTTGGTCATTATATTTATCCGAATTTCTGATTATTTCAACGTTGTTTATCTTTACCATAGCGTTGCTTTTCTGCAAACTGTTCTCCTGGTTCTATTCATTTCCTTCTGTGTTAGTTCACATAAATCTTCCCAGTTTTCTCTGAAATCCTCCCCTTTATTGTCTCTTACAGAACAGCAGTATTCCATCACATTCATAAACCATAACTTCTCTAGCCTTTTCCCAGTTTATGAGCACTCCTTCACACTTCCATGATTTGTTACCTCAGAAAGAACCATAAATATTCTTATAGGTCTCTGGGGTTTATTTGGTTAGATCTAATCTACCCTCCTTCTTACTCATTTTCTTCTTTCCTTCCTTTCCCCGTTGAGTGAAATGTACTGTTGTATACAAATGTATGTTTGTATCTTCCCATCTTTGGCCAATTTAGATGAGAATGAGATTCAAATCAGCCAATCCTCCCACCTCCTTATCTTTTTTGTGGTATAGACTTGTACTTATGTACCTTCACTGTTGTTTCTGTTTGTGTTCTGTTGTTTCAGTCATGTCCAAGTCTTCATGACCCCAGTCTCAGCAAAGATACCAGAGTGGTTTGCCATTTTTTCCTCCAGCTCATTTTACAGATGAGGAAAAAAGCATATAAGGTTAAGTGACTTTCCCAGAATCACACAGACAGTAAGTGTTTGAGGCCAGAATTGAACTCAGGATGATGAGTCTTCTGATTTTAGGCCCAGCACTCTATCCATCTAGCTGCTTGTATCCTCCTTGGGTGAGATAATTTTATCTAGCATTCTTTTCCCTTCCTGTCACCAGTGCATTTCTCTTCCCTTCCATGTCCATTCTTCTTTTAATATCAAGATACAATGGAACCATTCCCAGACCCTCTGTCTAATTAGTCTCTTATAACATCTAATGATAATAATGCTTACAGTAGACCCAAATGTCATCTCCCCATATTAGAACCTAAGTATTTTATTCACTATTTAGTCTTTATTTACTTGTGTTTACTTTTTCATGTTTCTCAGCCCTTATGTTTTTATTTCAAAATTTTACATAGCTCTGGTCTTTTCATCAGGAATGTTTGAAAGTGCTCTATTTCATTAAAGGTACATCTCTCCCCACTCCCCCCCCCCCCCAATAAGATTATATTCAATTTTGCTAGATGAAACTGGTTTCTCAATACTTGAATTCATTCTTTCTGACTTTTTCCAGTATGCTTTTCTTTGACCTGGAAGCACTAGATCATGTCTGAATTTAGACCATGGTTCTAGAAAAAATATCTCCCATTTTCTGAGGGACCATGTTTCTAGGCTCTGCACATTAGGGCCACCTACAGACAAAAGATGCCCAACAGTACTTTATTCTGGGAGTGTAGTAGACTGGCTCCAGAGCAAAGAGAGGTAGTAGTGAAAGTCAGTGAGAGTGACGTGTTCTTTGGGTTTTCGGGTAGTTTCTTTCTGGGCTTTAATAGCCTCAGGAGAAACTGAAACTAATAAAGCAGTTATTAAGAAAAGGAAGTTGATGAGCTGCAGAAGATTAGGCAACAGATCAGTAATCAGTATCAACACCAAATTGTTTGCACTTTTGCTGAGCTTAGGTTACTCTGCTGTTCCTTAATTAAGTACACATTTTTTTTTTTGCTAGATCTGCCCATGGTCCTGAAGATTACAGTGTTGCTCATGTATCAGAGAATTATTTTTTCTTTTGAAATCAAACTTTCCACTTAAAAGAAGTCACAAGGTTGAATGTCATTAGAAAAGAGCTTGGATGTCTGAAATATGTACATAAACTGAGATAAGAAGCTTCCAGGGTAGGTAGAAAAGTCATTTGGGCTACAGTTTAGGTGTTTCTGGGTGATGCAGTAATTCTTTCAGGCCACCAGAGAGACATTTTGCCAATGATTGCTGGAGTGAATGAAGCAGAGCTTTCTCAAACCACATAGTAGGAAGTAGCTTTTGCCCTTGGAGACTTTGGCTCAAATTTTATACTCTGCATTTGTTACAAGAGCTGTATATTCAGAATAGTAAAATTTACCCTTATCTATTTCTTTATTGTTAATGCCACAGTACTAAGAAGGTCTTCCCATGGAATTGACATGAATATGTAAGACCAAGAGTCATTTCCCAATAAATGAGTGGTCAAAGAAAGGATAAAAGCAAATATAAACAAAGAATTTTCAAAAGAAGAAATACAAAGCATCAACAACTATAAGAAAAAATGCTCTAAATCACCAAAATAAGAAATCTAAGTGAAGAGAACTTTGAGGTTGACAAAGATAAAAATGGAAGGTAGAAACAGTCTATATTGAAGGACTATAGGAAAACAATTACCCTGACACACTGCTGACATAGTTGTTAATTGGTATATTGGTTAATTGGTATATAATTGGTTAGTTGGTATAAATTATGTCACACAATTTAGAATTGTGTAAGAAAAAGTGAATAAATTGTTCATTTCTAACCCAAAGTGCCAGTACTAGGCATAGAAATCAAAGCCTTAGAAGAAAATGTCTTAGTTGGGAAAAAAATATTCATAGAATCATTTCTTGTAATACCACAGATTAGAAACAAAATAGATATCCATTGATTGCCAAATGGCTGAAAAAAAGTGTTGTATAAATGAAACATAATCACATAATTAAGAAAAATTGCTGCTACCTATGAGGAATTAAACATGAAGAATTAAGGAAATTTTGGAAGATACCATGATCTGATGCTGTTCAAAGAAAGCAGAATCAAGGCAATAATATCAATGAATGTGAACATGCAGAGAAAAACAACACTAATCATGGAGTCAAATATCAAACAAAAAATCTTTCATCATATCCTAGGCACTCTGCTGAGCTCCAGAGATACAAAAAAAAAAGAAAGAAAGAAACAAAGAAAAGAAAAGAAACAAAAATGATACAAACAATTCGTACACTTCAGGAGTTCCCATTTTTGAGGTGAGCACATGTAAATAAATATGCACATACAAGACAAATACAGATTACATGAGATATAATCCCAGGAGGGAAGGCATTAGTATGTGGGGAAAACAGAAAGGCTTCTTGCAGAGGATGAAATATGAGCTGAGACTTAAAGGAGATCAGAGAATCTAAGAGTCATGAGTAAGACAGGAGGGCACGATAGTAAATGGGTCCAGAGACCGAGATGGAGTGTCCAGGGCAAAGCAACAAGTTTGCCAGTATATCTGCATCACAGAGTTGGTGGCGAGCGTAAAAGTAAGAAGGATCCTGCTTATGAAGAATGATAAATACCAAACAGGAAACTTAATATTTGATCCTAGAGGATAGAAAGCCACTGGAATTTAATGAACAATATGATGATCAGTCCTAATTCCAGACAGCTGAGGATAAAATGGACCACTATCCTCTCAGTAGTGAGGTGGTAGACAAATGGTGCTGAGTGTAATTCAGGATGTAGGAGATGAACAGTTATTTCATTGGTGTGTTTTCACTGTTTCCTATATCATAAGGTAGAAATCTATATTAGTGGCGAAGGTGGGGGGAAAGTTATCAGGAAATGATGGTAATATGAAAAATACATTAATCAATCTGTCTTTAAAAAAATCTATCCATATGGTCAACTTGCTTCCACATTTTAGGATGTTGATGTCACAGAAGTTTTTTTTTTTCTTTCATAAGAGGGTGACTTTTAAATTTGTGATATTCTCACATCTTTCCTTTCAATGGTTGAATCGAAATACCATGCCATTTTGTGATTTAAGTCACTGCTTTGAAAATTCCTACAAGTAAGAGAAACCAAGATGTCCCCAACAATAAAAACACAATGACGAAAAATAACTAACGTGATTTGGATGTATTTATTTGTTTATTATAGGCTTTAGCAATAATTGCATCTGACTTTGGGAATGAGTATTTCTCATTAAGGAAAGATAAAATTCCATGCATATGCAAACTGGATACTATGGCATCTTTTATTTGTTCTGCGCTACAAACATTTTCAATAAATGATTTACTAATAAAATTATTTGCTAAATAGTACCATAAAAAGGAAAGAGAGCCAGTAGGCAGCTAAGAAGATCTTTGAAAAAATTTCATGATAGTATAAAAGCCCTGGATTTCTACTTTCTATCTGACCACAAATGGAAGCAATAATTGCTTAGATAATAAATGTCTACACAATATTGGGTTTTCATTAATTAGGCCTGATTTATTATTTGTTGAAAACTAGCAAAGTTCTTTCCTCTCAACAACTTTGAGAAATAATTAAGGTAACTTTATCAGTCCCATTTTACATATGAGAAAAGTGAGGCTCTCAGAGATTAAATGACTTGTCTATAGTCTATAGCCAGTGTCTGAGGTAGAATTTAAACCTAGGTATACTGACTTTAATTCTGGCATTCTTTCCAGAACACAACATTGTCCTTTTTTTATTTTATTTTATTTTTTTACTATATCTATGATTTCTTAGGCACAGAGAGTCCCTTGTAAGAAATTGCTTCTACCAATCTGTTAAGTGACTTACTCAGAGTCATCATAACGCCTCTCATCCTCTTACTCCTCCTTCTCCTTATTTTTAGTGGTAGTGGTGATGGTCCTTCCTTCTCAGAGATGACCAATGACATCTAAATGCGCCAGAGAGAGAAGCTGAACCTAGCTCTCTCTGACCATTAGGCCATATTATTTCCCATGTGGAATCATTGGGCTTCAGAAGTAGTTTCATTCACACACCCTTATCTCTAGGTGTTCTGTCTATAGCAACAGTTCCTATCAACGTTTTACTCTAAAAGTTATTGTTTCTTAAGTAGAGGCTTAGAGTAGAGCCAGATTAAGTTGAGGAGATTAAAGGAGTGAGGTTGATAAGGGGACTTGACTCTCCCAGTTGAGGGACAGGCATGCTCATTATCAGCTTTTTAAATGGATTGACTCAGATTCTAGTATATGGGATGACTCCTTTCTTTTGGGCCTATTAGAGGATGCAGTGAATGACCTTGGCATCTTCATTGTCTAAACAAACTCTAAGTTCTCCACATCGCCTGCTTCATCTGCCTTCATGGCCATTGGAACAAATTGTTCTCGTCCACTCATTCCACCAGAGGAAGTCTTCACATGCTTGGAATAGACACCCCCTAACTCACCAATGGATTTGAGAACCCTTGGTTACCCTCAACCTGCTTTGGCCCGTCTGCCGAAATGGTTTACTGGGGTGTGGCCGCTGCGCATCCTGCAGCTTCTTGGAGCCACAGGTGAGAGTTAGGTGGAACAGGTGGACAGTAAAAGTGGAAAGAGCCCTGAAAAGGGCTTGGCAGCCATCACACCAAAGATACTGGTCCTCCATTTTCCAGTTTATGTGGCAAGAGGAGGTTATTCCCCAGGAGTTCAAAGATGCCTCCATTGTCCATCTCTATAAGTGTAAAGGGAATAGATTCTCCTGAGACAATCACAGGGGGATCTCTCTCTTAGTCAATGCTGGCAAAATTCTTGCTAGAGTCCTGCTTAATAGGCTGATCCTTCACCTGAAAGATGGGCATATACTTGAGAGCCTTCAGAAAAGTGTGGTTTCAGAAAAGGCCAAGGAACAGTCAATATGGTGTTTGCTCCCCAACAACTCTAGGAGAAATGCCAGGAGCAGAACGGAGGTCTGTACACAACATTTGTAGATCTGACCAAGGCCTTTGACACTGTTAGTTGTGAGTGCTTATGGAAAATTATGTCAAAATTTGGTTGCCTGGAGAAGTTCATCAATATCGTATGTCAATTTCATGATGGCCTGTTTGCTGGGGTTCTGGATAATGGACTAAAGCTCTCATACCTGCTTGCCCCCATGCTTTTGAGCACGATGTTTTCAGCCATGTTGATAAATGATTTCAAATGAGGAGGAACACAGCATCAAGGTCAGCTACCATACTGATGATAAGTTCTTCAATCTGAAAAGGTTACAAGCCAAGACCAAAGTGGAGGGAGTGTTGGTGCATGATTTTCTATTTGCAGATGATTATACACTCAGCGCAGCCTCTGAAGTTGAGATGCAACCAAGTATGAATCAATTCTCTGCTGCCTGTGCTAATTTTGGCCTAATAATTAACACCAAAAAAACACAGGTGCTCCATCAGCTACCACCACACCATCCATACATGGAACCATCGGTTACAACAAATGGAGAAGTTTTGAATCCTGTGGATAAGTTCACTTACCTTGGTAGTGTACTTTCCAGGGATGTACATATTGACAATGAGGTTAATGCATGCATTGCCAGAGTTAGCTCAGTGTTTGAGAGGCTCCAAAGAAAGTTTTGGGAGAGAAGAGATACTAGACTGACCACCAAGTTGAAGGTCTATAGAGCCGTTGTGCTGACCTCATTGTTAAATGCTTCTGAAACATGGACAGTCTACCAGCCCCATGCCAGGAAACTGAATCACTTCCATTTGAACTGTCTTAGGAAGATTCTGAGGATCACCTGGCAGGATAAGGTACCAGACACTGAAGTCCTTGCTTGAGCTGAACTGCCAAGTATTCAAACTATGCTTCAGAGAGCACAACTCTGATGAGTTGGCCACATTGTTCAGATGCGAAATGTATGCTCTCCAAAAAGAGTATTTTATGGAGAACTTGCATGGGACAGGTGATCACACTGTGGCCAGAAGAAACGATACAAGGACACTCTCAAGGCCTCTCTCAAGAACTTTGGATTTGACTGTGCAACACTGGAGACATCAGCACAGGACTGCTCAGCATGGCATGCCCACATAAGAAAAGGTGTTGTGCTCTTTGAGCAAAGCAGAAGTGAGACAGCACAAAGTAAACGCAGGATATGCAAATTTGGGACATCCACCCCAAATATTCATCCAGACTATCTGTGCCCAACCCATGGTAGAGCATTCCGAGCTCATATTGGTCTGATCAGCCACAGTTGGACACACTGAAATTTCACTTTACAATGGTGATGTCATTTTGGTCCTCTTTGAAGATGAAGGACAACAACCACCAACCACCACTAGAAGCATGTGAGGGCAGCTAAGTGGCACATTGAATAAAATGATGGACCTGGAGTTAGGAAAACATGAGGTCAAATCCAGCCTCAAACACTTATTGTGTGACCTTGAGAAAATCATTTAACCTCTGTCTGCTTCAGTTTACTCAACTGCACAATGGGGAAATAGCAGCATCTACCTCCTTGGGTTGTTGGAAAGTGTTTAGCATGGCTCCTGGCCCATTTTTGTTGTGTTATGGTTTAGTCATTTCAGTCAGTTCAGCCTTTTGATGTCATCTGGGGTTTTCTTGGCAAAAATGCTGGAGTGCTTTGCCATTTCCTTCTCCAGTTCATTTTTCAGATGAGAAAATGCAGGTAAACAGGTTAAGTGACTTGCCCAGAGTCACACAGCCAGTGTCTGAAGCCAGATTTGAATTCAAGTGCACCCGACGTTGAGGCTGGGACTCTTTCTGTGTCATCTAGCTGCCCTATATACCTGGACCTAGAATAGGCTCTGAGTAAATGCTTGTCCCTTTCCTTCACCCTTATTAAAGGGAGTAAGGAGTATCCTGGAGGTAATATCAGAGTGTGGTGGTAGTGGGGAGAACAACCCCACTATGGGATCTATTAGCAGCAACCTAGAAAAGATGGGAGCAGAAGTAGATTGCTCTTACACATTAGTTGAATAATCACACCCATTTAATAATCATCACCCAGAAGATGACAGTGGTGGAGCCTTTCAACTTTAGAACTCCCAGGAGAGAATAAGGTCATATGGCACAGTTACCTGAATACTAAGGAGAAAGATGCTTTTGTGCAATTTTAAGGTCTAAGAACTTCAATTTCTAAAGGAAGAAAGACAAGAAACAAGCATATATTAAATAGTTATTATATGGCAAGCACTAAGTAAAGGCTTTACAAATGGTATCTCATTTTATCCTCACAAAAATCCTGAAAGAGGTACAATTTTTGATTCATTTTACAGGTTGTTGTTGTTTTTGCTTCATTTTACAGTTAAAGAAACTGAGGTAGTCAGATGTTGAGTGACCTTTCTAGGGTCACACAGCTAGTAAATGTGTGGCCAGATTTGAACTTAGAACTTCTTAACCACAGACCCAGTGATCCATCCAGTGAAGTTGCCTCATTCTGAGAATCTAAATTATCATTCTCTCTTCTTGTACCTTGCACTGACCCATTTCACACATACACACACACACACACACACACACACACACACACACACACACGTGTGCACACATAGACAACTATTTAATCCAGTGGCACTAGCCTCCTTTTTTTTTTCCTTGGTCAAGACCCCCTATCTTCCAACTCTGGCCATTTTCACTGGCCATCCTTCATATCTGGAATGCTCTCCTTCCTCATCTCCTCTGGTTTTCTTTAAGTCCTATCTAAAAACTAACTTCTACAAGAAACCTTTCCCAATCTTGATTCGTTCTAGTACCTTCCTTTGTTGATTATTCTTTCTCTTTATATAGCTTGTTTATTCATAGTCCCTAGCATGTCATCCTCCTTGACAGATTCTGAGCTCCTCAAAAGCAGAAACTGTCTTTTGCCTCTTTTTACATCCCCCCATGCTTAGCACAATGCCAGACAGATAGTAAGTGCTAAAAACTGTTTGTTGGCTGTCTGACTGACTGACTTCATTGGTATAGGGAACCGCAATGAGGAAACTTCCTCTAAAACAGATATCAGCACTGCTCTTCCACTGAAAGTCTTGGAGTGTTGCCTAGAGCACTGGGAATGTATTCAAGGTTACACAGCCACCATGTGTCAGAACCCAGCCAAGTTTTCCTCACTCTGAACCTGGCTCTAGGTCAACTACTCCACATTACCTCTCTTACCCACTTATGACTTCTTTTAAAAATATACCATAAAATATATTCTGAGGGAGGTAATAATGTAATGTTTGAAAACTCTCCTTAATAGTAGTCTCAGATGTGATCCCTCCTGGGATATTGTTAAAACCTTAAATTACATGATTTCAATTTGTTAAAGTCTATGTTTACACTAGGTTCTTTGTGGGGATCTAATTAAAAAGGGGAGATTTTCCATAAAGCTATTGAACATGAAATCTTATAATTCCATAGAAAATTGGTATTTAAATTTCTGTGATCCTACTGGTTAATAGTGCTATTTCTCAATCACAGTACAAATTCTGGTGGTACATTAACATTGAAAAAAATAATTTATATGTAAGTTAGATAAAATCAGATGGGAAATATTTCTATAAGACCTGTATTAATCTTGGGATGGCCATGGACTTGGATAATTGGGGCTTATTCCTAGTTCTCCACTAACTTGTGACCTTGGGTTCATCACCTCTTGGAGACTCAGTTACTTCATCTGAAAAATGAATATGTTGTTTAAATTATCTCTATGGTCTCTTTTAGTCTTAACTCTTGATCAATCTGTGGCCACTTAATGGCTCTGCTATCAAACTACACAGTGAAATGCATGAAGGGAACAATGGCATCTTGCAAAAGATGGTAGCCATCAGCAAATCTTGCCTGAATTAAGAGATGAGGGAAATTCTACCAATTGTTTAAAAAATCTGCTATAATTGGTTCCTCCATAATCAAAGTCTCCAGAGAATCTCTGAACCTTCCAGAAAATGTCTGAAGGATAGCTTGCTTTCATAGTTCTTTTTAACTAACTGTCCCAACTTCATAACAAATTGATTAATGAGGAGAAATATCCGCACTTCAGTACCCTTGCTGCCCTAGTTTCTCTGAAGTGATAGCATCCAATTTAACTGAAAATCTTTCTACTGTCATGATTCCCATAATATTATTTGTGTCCACACCTTCACATTTTCAGTATCAGAAAAATGTGCCCATGATAATTATTTGCTCTCTTTTTGGATATCCAAAGAGCCAACAAAGGAGAAGGAGCCAAGATGGTGGAGTAGAAAGACGCACATATGCTAGCTCCTAACCCACAGCCCATAAAATATCTGTAAAGAAGAACTCCCAACAAATTCTGGAGCAGCAGAAGCCATAGAACAATGGAGTGGACAAGATTTCTGTTCCAGAGAGACCTGAAAACCTAACGCAAAAGGCCCGTCACACACCAGACCCAGAGCAGAGCCCAGCCCTGCCTTGGCCCCGCAGCACCAAGAGGAGTGGATCCGAGCAGGCTTCAGGGACAGAATCTCCAGCAGCCTCGCAGGTCCCTCCACCCACAGGTGACAAGGGTCGGTGAGAGGGTCTCTTTGGCTGGTCAAGAGGGGAGTGGGGTGTCCCCATAACTCAGGCCCACACGGGAGGCAGCAGCAGGGGCAGTGGCAGACAGGGGCTCCCCAAGCAGGCAGGAGCCCAGATCCATTCTTGAAGGTCTCAGCATAAACCCCCTGAGGGAACTGAACCTGTGAGCCGGCCCTGCCCTGACCTGAGCACCTGAACTTAATCTCATACTGAATAGCAGCTCCAACCCCGCCCAAAGCCCTGAGACTGGGAAGCAGCATTTGAATCTCAGACCCCAAGCTCTGTCTGGGCAGATCTGGATGCATGGTGGGTGTGAAAAGAAAACTCAGAAGTCAAGTCACTGGCTGGGAAAATGCCCAGAAAAGGGGAAAAAAATAAGACCATAGAAGGTTACTTTCTTGGTGAACAGATATCTCCTTGAATCCTTTCAGATGAGGAAGAACAATGCTTACCATCAGGCAAAGACATAAAAGTCAAGGCTTCTGTATCCCAAACACCCAAAATAAATATTCAGTGGGCTCAGGCCATGGAAGAGCTCAAAAAGGATTTTGAAAATCAAGTTAGAGAAGTGGAGGAAAAGCTGGGAAGAGAAATGAGAGAGGTGAAAGAAAAGCATGAAAAGCAAGTCAACACCTTGCTAATGGAGACCCAAAAAAATGCTGAAGAAAATAACACCTTGAAAAATAGGCTAACTCACCTGGCAAAAGAGGTCCAAAAAGCCAATGAGGAGAAAAATGCTTTACAAAGCAGAATTAGCCAAATGGAAAAGGAGGTCCAAAAGTTCAATGAAGAAAACAGTTCTTTAAAAATTAGAATGGAACAGATGGAGGCTAATGACTTTATGAGAAACCAAGAAATCGCAAAACAAAACCAAAAGAATGAAAAAATGGAAGATAATGTGAAATATCTCATTGGAAAAACAACTGACCTGGAAAATAGATCCAGGAGAGACAATTTAAAAATTATGGGACTACCTGAAAGCCATGATCAATAAAAGAGCCTAGACATCATCTTTCATGAAATTATCAATGAAAACTGCCCTAATATTCTAGAACCAGAGGGCAAAATAGCTATTGAAAGAAGCCACAGACCACCACCTCAAAGAGATCCAAAAAGAGAAACTCCTAGGAACATTGTGGCCAAATTCCAGAGTTCCCAGGTCAAGGAGAAAATATTGCAAGCAGCTAGAAAGAAACAATTCAAGTATTGTGGAAATACAATCAGGATAACACAAGATCTAGCAGCTTCTACGTTAAGGGATCGAAGGGCATGGAATATGATATTCCAGAAGTCAAAGGAACTAGGACTAAAACCAAGAATCACCTACCCAGCAAAACTGAGTATAATACTTCAGCAGAAAAAATGGTCTTTCAATGAAATTGGGACTTTCAAGTATTCTTGATGAAAAACCAGAGCTGAAAAAGAAAATTTGACCTTCAAACCCAAGAATGAAAAGAAGCATGAAAAGGTAAACAGCAAAGAGAAGTCATAAGGGACTTACTAAAGTTGAACTGTTTACATTCCTACATGGAAAGACAATATTTGTAACTCTTGAAACTTTTCAGTATCTGGGTAGTTGGTGGGATTACACACACACACACACACACACACGCACGCACACGCATGCACACACAGAGACAGAGAGCACAGAGTGAATGGAATAGGATGGGATCATATCTTAAAAAAATGAAATTAAGCAGTGAGAGAAATATATTGGGAGGAGAAAGGGAGAAATGGAATGGGGCAAATTATCCCTCATAAAAGAGGCAAGCAAAAGACTTTTCAGTGGAGGGAAAAAGAGGGGAGGTGAGAGAAAAACATGAAGCTTACTCTCATCACATTCAACTAAAGGAAGAAATAAAATGCATAATCATTTTGGTATGAAAACCTATCTTACAATACAGGAAAGTGGGGGAGAAGGGGATAGGAATCGTGGGGGGGATGATGGAGGAGAGGGCAGTGGGAGGAGGGAGCAATTTGAGGTCAACATTCTTGGGGAGGGACAGGATCCAAAGAGAGAACAGAAGCAATGGGGGGCAGGATAGGATGGAGGGAAATATAGTTAGTCTTACACAACACGACTATTACAGAAGTCATTTGCAAAACTACACAGATATGGCCTATATTGAATTGCTTGCTTCCCAAAGGGAATGGGTCGGGAGGGAGGGATGAAGAGAAGTTGGAACTCAGAGTTTTAGGAACAACTGTCAAGTATTTTTCTTACTACCAGGAAATAAGAAATACAGGTAATGGGGTATAGAAAGTTATCTGGCCCTACCGGACAAAAGAAAAGATGGGAACAAGGGAAGGGAGGGATGTTAGAAGAGAGGGCAGATCAGTGATAGAGGCAATTAGAATGCTTAGAGTTTGTGGAAGGGGGAGGGGAGAAATGGGGAGAAAATTTGGAACCCAAAATTTTGTGAAAATGAATGTTAAAAGTTAAATAAATAAATTTAAAAAAAAAGAAAAAAAAAGAAACCTAAACTCAAGTCTGCAATTTCCCTGACAAGGAAAAATAGGACAATATTCAATGTATAATATGAATCAGATATGGGGTAGGTATTTTATTCTTACACACAAAAGAAATGTTAAAAACAAAAGTCTCACATCTCTTCTTAACAGAAAGATAAAACGAGACTCAATAACTTACCTTATAATTACTGCTATAATCTTTCAGAAGGCTGTTATTCAAATCACATCAGAATATAAAGCCTCTTATAGTACTGCTCTTTAAGCAGTTTATATTTTGCCTTGGCTCTGCAGTATCTAAACTCCTATCAGTCACATGTGTGACAGCAAAATGGCCCAACTTGGGATGATGCTCTAGCCAATCACTGGCCTCTCTGGTACAGAAGGTTCTGCTGGTAACAATCTACTTCACTCATTTGACCCAGGTGCTATGGACCTCTGAAACTCACAAGGTCACTAATGTCTATCTATTCACTTACTATCCAGAAAAACACAAAAGTAGAAAAGGCAATCGGAAACCCAAGTGAAAGCTATTTTAGTTGACTTCCACTCTCTCCCATTAGCTGTCACCTGGGTGACATCACCATGTATCATGATGATCAAAAACCAATCCTTCCCCTCTCTCCCTGAAAGGTTCTGAGTTACATGATTCTATCTAGGTCGAAAGAAATGATAACCTCCTAGGAGTTCTCTTTTAACTAACAACACCCTGCCACTATTAAAGCATGAGGGAAGGACCAAAGGAAAACTCAGGGTTTACAGTCATATTAAAATGCCAAGTTCTATCAACCCTGTGCCACCATGTGGCCATTGGGGAGTTTGTCATCTCCCATATGACCAAGGGCTGAATCACACATATCTCTGAAATTTTGATATTTTCCGCGGAAACTCAAGAAACATGGTCTTCCAGATGGCCCCCATGGCCCAACTCTACTTCTGCTTACATGTTTTTAGATTGACACACATGTTAAGTTTTTCCTCACACAGTGATTTCCTCAAAATCAAAAGATGTTCCTAAATTGTTACAGAACTGATTAATTTCACTATAGCCTTTTTCTGTGCTAGCAAACTTCAGTATGTTTGCCTGAGAGATTAGGCTACATTGAAAGTAATTTAGGTTGATCATTTACTGTAGCATGTACATATTCTCTAGAATATAGAAAATAAACCTAATCATGCTTCCAGTCAGGAAGCAGCTTTAGCCTCCTATGAACCTAAACTTGAAAACTTAATCTTATGAAAAATTTATTAAAAGCTTGAACTTTCTGGATCCTTAGACTTCAGGTTTTTGTTTCTTTGTTTTGGAAGAATAGGGTTCAGTGACTAGCCCAGGGTCACACAGCTAGTAATTGTTAAGCATCTAAGGTCACATTTGAACTCAGGTCCTACTGATTTCAGGGTCTGTGCTCTATCCACTGCACCACCTAGCTATCCCTGATCCTTAGACTTTAAAATCTTTGAGACTATTGAACAATCATAGGATCACAGAATTAGAGTTAAAAAGGATCTTAGAAATCAGGTTCAATTATCTCATTTTATTGACCATGTAAAAAACACTATCATTTTCAAAATAATGACTTTCATTTGACTTTAAAAATCTATTTTCTTTTTAAAAAACATACCTATTATAAATAAACTTAGCTTTCATATTTAGATACTATACCATCTAACACTAAATAACTACTGCGAGGTTCAAAGGGGTCAGGGCACTGTACCCACTCCCTTTTCCACCAAAGAAGTCATTTGTTCTGCACTCATACATGCAGTTCAGGCTGGGGACAGTCCTATGGAAGCCTAGCTTCTAACGAGAAGGGGAACAGACTCCCTTTATATCATATGCTTTGGCTTGTTAATCACCCACTGTAGCATCCTGGGACAAAATATTAAAGTTTAGGTTTTTGACTAATGTGAAAGTCTATTTACAGTGGGGAATAAAAAGGCATTCAATGTACAAATGACTCAGGTAATATGAGAGGTATTATATTCCTGCAAACAAAAGATATACTAATGGACAAAAAAGTTTCATAGTGTATACTAATAGAATAATTAAGACAAAATTTACTAACAACTTATAGTTACTGGAACAGTATGCTGAAAGATTGACAACTTCAATCTCATTGTAATGTAAAGTAGTTTGTGTGGCTGCAATTAGGCAGTAATAACTATTTCTTAAGCACCTATGAATTGAAGGGAATTCAAAGTAAGGCAGAAGATAATCCCTCCACTCAAAGCACTCACAATTAATGGGAGGTAAAACAATTCGGTACAAATAAACTATATGCAAAATAAATTAGCCATTTTATATTTGATCTTATGTCTGTACTATCTCTCTCAAAGTTCAGACCTTCTAGAAAGCCAAGTCTTTGACTTGGTCCTTTCCTCTTGTAGGTGGCCATCTTCTCTGATGAACAAACTCTCCTTGCCACCAGTCAACTTCATTTGGTGGACCCTGAATCTCTGAGTTGCTTGAGCTCACAAGCTCCTTCTCCAATCACCTCAAGACTATTGTTTGGTCACCTTCTCAGGAAAGTAAACACAAAGCTGAAAGGTCAAAGGGGTCCCAGGCATAAGCCTATGAAGTTGAGTTCCCCTCTTGCCACAAAAAGTGGTAAGAATGATATCAAAGTGGAGAAGGGCCAATTTATCCTCCATTTGATGCTGGAAGGCTGTTTTATCATGTCACTTGGAGGTTGAATAGAAGAGAAAGCTTACTCGATTTCAGGTCTCCTTTTAGCTGACAGAGAACCTTGGCCTCCTGACATGGGTGAGTGGGTGGGTGGGGGAAAGACCAAGGAACCACTCAGAAGTTTAGGGATCATTTCAGAGTAACAAGTCCTTTCCATACTGGGCCACCACACAGTTGGAAGCAGCCAGGATACTTCTCTGATATATCCAAATGCTGAGTCATATATCTTGTTGGTCAAAAGCAGGCGGAGAACAGTCCATGCTCCAAATAATAAATGTTCACACCCTCAGTATGTAAAATAAACATACATTTGTGAATCACAGGGAAAAAAATACTTTTACTAACCCACCTTCTCTCCATAGATAAAAGGCAGGCTATTGCTAATATTTGACAGAAGTGCTAAGCAAAGCTACCAAAAATGATGTAAGAATTTAAAAAATACACCACCAGGCACACTTCCATTGTGGAGCTCCATGAAAGCTATTGTTCAGAATAAAGCCTGATAACCGTATACTATGATACAAATGCCAGTATGTTTCTAGGAAAAGTCTGACACAGGTTTTGGCAAAGTATGGCTCACAGACCAAATCTGGCCTGTGACCTGTTTTTGTATGATCCACAAGCTTAGCAGACTGGGTTCGGCCCATGGGCCATAATCTGATGATCATTGATCTAAGAGACTTTAAAATCAGCCAATATTGGAAATAGAATAAGGTGTCTGACCCTTAATCTAGTACATACCACAGCCATTGCATCAATTGGAAGATGGTCCAGTATGTTCAGACTTCTTGGGTATATAGTGAAGATTATCTGTAATCTATTTACCATCCTGGAGGAGTTCAGCTAACCAGATAACTGGACCCAGTTGGACATTTAAGGAAAGAGAGAGTTGAAAGATGTAGCTAAATAATGAAAACAATAACTTGCATATACGTAGTGTTTTACATACTGCATATAGACGAAGTGCTTTTACAAGCACTTTACAAATATTATCTTATTCCTTCCTACAAAGGTAGGTTCAAGACATCTCTATTTCTGATTTCTTCCTTTGAGAAGACAGCTTCTGGTTCACTATATTCTTGGCCTGTTGGTAGGAAAAAGGAAAGATATTTGAGGGAAGGGCCTTATTAGTCAATATATCATCTTCTTAAGCCACCCTATTTCATTCCATAGAAAGACATAATAAACATCAAATGGCACATACACAATCAACAAAGGAGGGGCAAAGATCTATTTTGGAATTCACTGTAACTGGCAGGAAATCTCTTATATTTCTATTGTTTTGTTGTTCAGTCATGTTTGACTCTTTGTGACCCCATGGGGGGGGGGGGGATTGGAGCAAAGGTACTAGAGTAGTTTGCCATTTCCTTATCTTCTTCATCAATTCACCATACCCTTTTTAGTTTTAGCGAGACCTTCATCTTAGCATACGCAGCAGGACAAATCCTGGTAAAACCATCTCAAAAGACCAGGTAAGCCAGGTTAAGAGTAACCTGTGGACTTCAAACACATCAGTGAGTTAAGGGGATGTCCATGTGAAATGGGCAGATGAGAACAATTTGATCCAGCAGCCATGAAAAGTAGCAGAAATCAGTGCTGTGAAGTAGTTAGACCTTGGTCAAGCATGGAAGACACTAGGGTCATACATTGCATACTGAGCCATCCCTGGTCATATTGACTTTTTGTCTTGCTATTGGACTTTGATGATTCTGGAAGAAAGAGGGAGGCTGAGAACTCTGAGCAATTCCGCCTCACTTAAATCCAGTGATGATAGATTCACAACATTACTGGGTGATGTCATTAGTACTCTTAGAAAACAAAAGATGAATTGGTAGATCACTTCCTTATATGAAGATGGAGACCAGAGTTCAAATCTGGCCTCAGGTACTATCTAGATGTATTACCTTGGGCAAGTCACTTAACCGCATTTGACTTAGTTTCTTCAATGGTTAAACGGGAATAATAACAGCACCTACCTCACATATTATTACACAAATGTGATAATATTTATAAAAACACTTAGCACAGTTTCCCACACATAGTAGGTACTTAATAAATGTTTATTCCCTTTTCCATTTAGGATTCAATCAGACTTTTCACCTGCATCCTTTCCAATTTCTCCATACCCTGAGGAAGTAATCTGTACCTCTTCCCCATAGTGTGTGTGTGTGTGTGTGTGTGTGTGTGTGTGTGTGTGTTCGTCCTTCATTGCCAAAGAAGACCATGCCATCAGAGAAACAATGACATGACTTGCACTTGACTTTATTTTGAGTGAAGGAGGGCTGTGCAGGTCACCAACCTCACTTCTCCTCTAGAGCCATCTGAATCCAGTGACCAGATGCTCATCAGGATGACTAGAGATGACCAGGATGAGGCAGTTGGGGTTAGGTGACTTGCCCAAGGTCACACAGCTAGCGAGTGTCAAGTGTCTGAGATAAGATTTGAACTCAGGTCCTCCTGACTCGTGCTCTATCCACTGCCCCACCTAGCTGCCCTTGCCCATAGTATAGTCAAGTTCAGAAGTACAAATCCACATTAAGTGGTTCACAAGTTTGTGTAGATCCATTTAAATAAACAAAAACAATGGGTTTGAAGATAGAACTCCAGTCCCTCATTTTTGTTCTTTTTCCCCTCTTCTTTAGTCCCTGTGGAGTCTCTCTCTGTCTCTCTCTCTCTCTCTGTCTCTCTATCTCTCTCTCTCTGTCTCTCTCTCTCTCTCATGTTCTGCCTCTTCCTTCTTATTATGAGTTTTTTGAGTCTTTCTCAATGGACAGAAATTCAAACTAACTCCAAACTAATTTCTTTCTTTGGGATTAGTCAACAAATATCTAGGAACATAGAATCATCACAGTTCTAGAGTTGAAGGGGACCTTAAACGTTGTTGTGTCTAAACTGATCCTTTTATAGATGAACAAACTGAATCATAGAGAAGTCAAATGATTTACCCAAGATCATTCTTGTGGAAGGGGGTGAAGAGGAGATTCAAACTCAAGACCCATGACTTAAGATGAATATATATATTTATATATCTATATCTATATCTATCTATCAATCTATCTATACACACACACACACACACACACACGCACACCATACTGCCATACTAGACACTTGACACTCACTAGCTGTGTGACCTTGGGCAAGTCACTTAACCCCAACTGCCTCATCCTGGGTCATCTCCAGTCATCCTGATAAATATCAGGTCACTGGATTCAGATGGCTCTGGAGGAGAAAGTGAGGCTGGTGACCTGCACAGCCCTCCCTCACTCAAAACAAAGTCAAGTGCAAGTCATGTCCTCATTTCTCTGATGGCGTGGTCTTCTTCAGCAGCGAAGGATGAACACACAACTATCAGAGGAACTTTCCTTTCAAGTTGTAGCCCCTGGATTTATTCTCTGATTTTTTCATGTCTTCTGTCCCCCCTTTCATGTCCTCTGCCCTTATATCTCTCTCTTTCTTCTTGTTTGCTTGCTTGTCAGTATAGCTGATTGACTACCTAGTTCAGTCTGTTGTCTAGGCAAGCTAACTGAACCATTTCTGAATAGTAAAGGGTGGAAGACTGTTCTATGAACTAAAATTTAGCCAAAGGAGATAGATTACATTTTGATACTGTGTATTCCTGAAATGTTCCCCCATTTGTGTGTTTGTGTGTCTGTGTGCGCGCTTGTATGTTTATTACTTGGTACAATCTGCCAGGATGAAGAATTGTAACTTCAGGAAACCCTCAGAACTTGTATAAATGCAACAGGCATTCAGACAAAGCAGCTTGTTAACAATTGATTCACTGGACAGCAATACAATAGAATACAAGGAAACACAATGACACAATACAACACAAAATTACACTGTACAATGCAGTACAGCACAGTCTTTTTTTTTATTTTATGAGCATACATTGGATGTAAGTGAGGCAGAGTTGCACGAAGTCATTGGCCTCCCTCTCTCTTCCAGAGTCATTGAAGTCCAGTAGAAAGATAAAGTCAAAATGAGTGGTAATGGCACAGGATGCAGGGGATGAACTTGGCATCTTCAGTGTCTGACCAAGCTGTAAGAGCTCCACAATCTTGCTTCAGTTGCCTCCATGCCCACTGGAACAAATTGTTCTCATCTGTCTATTCTGCTGTGAAGTTTTCCCGTATTGGGGTAGACACACCCCTCACCAAAGGGTTTGAGGTACCTCAGTTATTGTCAAACTAGTTTAGCCCATCTGCCAAAATATTTAGTGTGGTGCAGTCCCTGTGCTCCTTTCCCAGCTTGTAAAATCTTTTTTCTTTTTAGTTCATGCTACAACGTCTAGAATCTACAGATGAGAGTTGGTGAACTAGGTGGACATCAAAGATGAGAAGCAGCTCTGAAAAGGGCTCACTGGCCCTCATACCAGAGGCAATCATTTTTTCTGAACACACCCTTTACTCATACAATACAATACATATTTTTCTTTCCTCAAGTATTTAATTTTATTCCAATTGCATGTAAAAAGTTCTAAATATTTGTGTTTTAATTTTAAGTTCCAAATTCTCCCTTCCTCCTCTCCTGTCTTCTTGAGAAAGTAAACAATTTGATATAGGTTATACAGGTACAGCCATGCAAAATATATTACCATATTAGTCATGTTGTGAAAGAAAACACAAACAAAAGAAAAGAAAATCTTCAAAAGTATACTTCAATTTACATTCAGACTCCATCTGTCTGTAAGTGGACAGTATTTTTCTTTATGAGACTTTTGGAATTGTTTTGGATCATTGTATTGTTGAGATCACTCACGGGTGATCCATATATAATATATAATACACATTTATTGAGTGCTACTGCATACCCCTATGCTAGGTGCTTGGGTGATGCCGAATTTAGATAAGACAAGAGTCTTGAGTTGGAAGTAATAAACTTTTTAAGTGCCTACTTTGTGTCAGACACTGTTCTGAGTGCTGGAAATACAAAGAAATACAAAGAAATGAGGGAAGTCAACACATAAAAAGAAACTGATGGGGAAACAGGGCCATGGTCCTGGAAAGGGGCTATGGTGGAGTGTGCAGACATGGGGAGCAATCCAAGTAAATGCAGAAGTCTGAATCCCTAAAAACCAAAATAATATTTCCCCTCTGTTCCTTTAGAGACCCTCCATTCTTTCCTGGGAGTTGAGTAAGGCATCTCTGATTCACAGGGGTGTGTGTGTGTGTGTGTGTGTGTGTGTGTGTGTGTGTGTGTGTGTGTGTGTGTGTGTGTGTGTGTGTGTGTGTGTATACACATATATGTATGTGTATATATACATATATATTTGTGTATTATGAGTATATATGTACACACATACACACATATATACATATACATATATATATATATATTCTCTGTGAAATAAACCTCCCTATTAGATGCATTAGATCTCTCCATAGTTATCCATTTATCTTCCTAAGCTTCTGTATGAATCTGACAGGAATCTTGACCTATGCTATTATGTTGATTAGAATAACTGGCTGCAAGCTAAGCTTTCCGAGTCACAAACCTAATATGTAATTATTAAATGATAACTAATAACTGCAAATGATGCTACATGTTTATTATGAACTTGTTCTGAATTTCAATGGAAAGCAAAGGTTCAACAGGGGATAAACAGCAATTATACGTGTTATTTATTTGTGTCTCTCTTGGTGTTCTCCATCTGAGTTATTTTCAATTGCATTGGCTTCTGCATTAGCTTTTGAGTGGGAGACTAGCAGCAGGTTGCTTCCTTCTGTTCTCTTTTAGAATGACTTGGGATGTTTGCTTCCTCTGCCATTCCCTTGTGAGGTTCCCCATGTTAACAAACAAGTAAGTAGGTGGTGATTTTAGACATAAAACGATGCATTAGGTAGACCTTTTCAATGAGTCATTTAAATCATTTGTGAATTGTCTTCCATTTGATTTCAGAAGAAAGCAGATTAAGCTGCTTCTGACGTGACAGCTGGGAAAGTGGGTTGTTGGAACACCATCATGTTCCTTTTCGCATACTCATTCGTTCATTTAACAGATATTCATTAGGCACCTTTGATGTTCATGTCAGTGTGCTGGGCACTGGTATCACCTTTCAGGAATTAAAGGACTAAGCTTGCCTCTCATGGCCTTGATCTGGAGCCTGGGATGATCTGATAATGTAGAAAGAGACCTGAAATTGGGATCAGAAGTCTAGTCTTTGCTACTTACTACCTCTGTGGCCTTGGTCCAATTAATTCCCATCCCTTCTTTTGAAAAAGATGAGAGCACTAGATCAACTCTGAGGTCACTTTCAGCTCTAAATTTATGATTTCTGAAAGCCTTCCATTTCAATGCAGGAAGTTTTAAATTATGAGATATGATGGGGAATCACACAGAAGGAGAAAAAAAAACCTCTGGAACAAAAATTTTGGAAAATAAGTTCTGTCATTTAGAGAAATGTTTTCAATAATAAAAAGTGAAAATATTTTCAATTTCTTTAATTACTTTGATAAACAACTATAGTCTTATTGAACTGGTGCTTTAATGTTAAGGAGATGTCCAAAGAATATCATTTATTTTAATCCTTGGATCTGAGAAAAGATCTTTTGTTGCTATCTCCCACAGTGCTTGGACCGTATGTGACCCTGGAGCTAATAAATGTCATTGGGAGTAACTTTGATTGGTAGTTAGAGTGCTCCATGAAGAGAAACATTTTTTTAAAAAATGAGAAGAGTACCTATGGGTAACGGAGTGGATGGTAGAGACAAGATGGTGCCCATCAGAGTGGTGAGAGAGAAGGCAAACTATTTGTAATATATGGCCATGACATTCACAAATACTTTTAATTTTGTGTAAGGGGCAACTAGGTGGTGCAGTGGATAGAGTAGGAGTCAGGAGGACCTGAGTTCAAATCTCACCCAGGTACTTGACACTCACTAGCTGTGTGACCTTGGGTAAGTCACTTAACCCCAATTGCCTCATCCTGGGTCATCTCCAGTCAACCTGAGGAATATCTGGTCACTGGATTCAGATGGCTCTGGAGGAGAAGTGAGGCTGGTGACCTGCACAGCCCTCCCTCACTCAAAACAATGTCAAGTGCATGTCATGTCATTATTTCTATGATGGCATGGTCTTCTTTGGCAACGAAGGACAAACGCATACCTACATACATAATTTTGTCTAGAAACTGGTAAGTCTAGAATCAATGCAATGTCTTTCCAACATTCTCCAGTGTGTCACCAAAAGGCAGAACACATTGTAATCCAAGAACCCATCATTGCCATTGTTGTGCCAATAAATAAATATAGCTGCCTTCCCAAATGTTGTTAAGTCAGATGATTTGAAGAATTAGATTATAATCTTCAAAGTGGAGGACATTTTATCCCTTTTGCCTATGTGCATAGACATACTTTAGTACTTGATGTATTTTATTTCCTGTTCAAGTCTTAATTAAGCGATTTTGCTGTTGAATTTATGTGTCTCTTCTATGGTCTAGAAACTGAAGCTAAAACCAGATAAGGGCTCAGGCTATTTGACTTAACCAAGTGTGATTTACCCCCAAACAGTCACACTTATTCTGGGAGTGGCTAATGAAGTGGCTAATGTACAAATATTTACATAAGTAATGTTGACAACATATTTTCAAATAATATAAATTATACATTGATTTTTTAAATTACTATGTGCTATGGTGATACTACAGTTCGTCTTTCTCTAAAATTTCCTAATGAAATAATTTGATATTTTCCACAAGCACACTGTTGTTCACTCATATCTCAATCTTCATGATATCATTTGGGGTTTTCTTGGCAAAGATACTGGTGAGGTCTGCCATTTCTCTCTCCAGATCATTTTAAAGATGAGAAGATTAAGGCAAACAGGTATAAGTGGTTTTCCCAGGGTCACAAAGCTAATAAGTATCTGAGGTCAGATTTGAATTCAGGAGAGCTGTCTTCCTTACTCCAAGTCTAGCACTCTACCCACTACAACATTTAGCTCTCTGTTCTTATAATGCAAACAGTTCTTTAAATGTTACCTGTTTTTTTTGGTCTGCATTATTGTCATTCTCAGAAGCAGTTATGAACTACTTACAATATCAAAAGAAAATTCCCAGTTCACGATTGTGTACTGGTTACATTTATCCAGTTTATAATTAACAAATTATAATTTATACAATTAATAATTTACAAAAACGGAAACACAAATCGTTTACATCTCCTCAGATTCTTAATGAATCTGTCATCTCGTCATTTTAGGAACTACCTTTATAAATAAAAATTATAACTCAGCCATTCCTGCCTATCCCATTTAGCTCTTCTACATGTAGTCCACAACAACTCAAAACAGGGCCTTTGCCCTGTATAGCAAAGGCTATCTTTTTCCTTGACAGTAAATGGATACCAGATACCACTAAAACCCAGAGGCTTACCATCTGCCATCACTTGCTTTTGCTACATAATTATCCCATCTTTTCTTCATATCATTCAATTCCTTGATGTCCTTTATCTTTTTTTCTTCGGAGTTCCAGCTTTTATGTGGTAGCCTGTTCCCACCCAGTACATATTTCCTCTTTGCTCTCTGTATTATACTCATTTTTAGTTTATTTTTTAGGACAGTGATATTTCATTTCTTACTACCATATAGAAACCAGTAAAATGTTTAAATTACCTGTATCTTTGCTTTCATGGGAAGCTTGATGTCAATAAAAAAGCCTTGCAATTTCCCAAAAAAGCAACCAACCCAACTCACTCTTCTCCTGATTAACTCTGGACGTGATGGTTTGTCCATCTATCTGTCCTGGATATACATAGTGTTGCATAACCTCTGTGGAGTGTCTATCTAAATGCATGTTCAAAGCTGGACAATAGACGATCTTTATCCACTCAGCCTTTTTCATACAGATGTGAAGTCAGGCTCCTTTGTATAATTATGGCTATTTTCCAGAAGGTTCTTTAGTGCTCTGTGGCTTGAGGCAAACAGTCACTTTCTTGCTTGATATTATATAATACAGTAAGGCAAATAAGATAGCTAAATATTAGTAATATAAATAAATCTAGAAGAGCCTATATGAAATAATATAGAGAAAAAATCGGGATCAAAAGAATAAAGTACACACTAGCTATGATCATGTTTAAAAAAACATGCAAATAAATGGATAAAGATGGAGAGATTTAGAGGGAATGAATGGAAACTTATGATAGCAATGAATTAATCAAATTAATACATGTAAAAAGTTGCAAATCTAGCATTAAAAAGTTGTACATAAATAAAACTTTACTGTGACATTAACATTATAATGAATCATTTTTTTAAATAAGAGAAAATCCCCCTTTGTTAAAAGGAAACTCTTTTAATTTACATGGTCCTTTTGATGCCTTTAAAAAGCAATATTTTTTTTTTCCTTTTGGGTGCTTTGAATATGTTGAAGACTGAGTCCTTTTAGTAGCTTTAAATTATATGAATTCAGTTCTAGTGCTTACAAAATGTCATGTTCTATAAGACTGGAATCAGGAAAATCTTCAGGAATTGGGTCCTATCCACAGGCCATCCAAACAAGCAGCTCTTGCTGGATCTGGGGAGTTCTGTAAATGGGTCAGTCTCCCTAAGATTCCAGGGAAGGGGTAATCCTAGAGTAAGCATACTGGACTGAGGATAGAGAGTTGAGGTAAATGGATGGTTCTTGGAAATTTGTGTTCAGGGTCCCAGAATTTAGTAGAGTATGCAAACTCTATTTTGCATTCTCCTATTCTCTCTCAGTAACACTAATTTAAAGAACTTAAGTGACTCTTTTTTTTTTAATATATTTTCCCTTAATTTAGTACTCTGCCTTTATGCATGGCAACCAGACTCTTTTTGTTTGGGATTTTATGTGGTGAATCACAGTGTTCACTGTGTTGTCAGCACAACTCTGGGGGTGTTTGCTAACTTACAGTACCTCAGCAGGCTGACTGCATCTTTGAAGTAAAAATAGTACAAGATTTTTAAGTTAGTAGATTTGTTGGGCTATTTTTATTTGTTTTTTTGGTGTGGGAGGAGAGGCAATACTGGATACCAGAGTGTATTAATGAGGGAAAAAAAGTCTTAGTAGGTTGTCCTCTGGTTTCAACAAAAGTCATTTTATATGAATTCTGCAGCAAATAGGCTTTCAGGGAAATAATGCCCATGTTCTTCTAACAAGAATGTGTTAAAACATGAGAGAGGACCCCAAAGGTTTTTTCAGGCCAATGCTGTCTCCAATTTAGGATTTTCTTGGCAAGGGAATAAAGGGTATAGGAAGAATTAATCTCTTTTTAAAAATAGGCAATTTTGGTTAAGACATACTTAAAGAAGACCACTAATCACTTAGATTTGGGAGGTAATTTCTACCTCAGTATTAACATGTGGACTTCTATTATGTAATAACCTTCAACATATAAGATATATGCCACTAGAACATAAGCTCTTTGAGAGCAAGGATTATCTTTCTTTTTGCTTCTCTGTAATTTTATCACTTAGCACAGTGCCTGAAATAGAGTAAGTACTTACTCTTGTTAAATTGTTAAATTGACTTAACTTGATATAATTGGGTATACTTTGAATTGAATTAGGAAATGAAAATTTCCTAATCCAGTGGCACATTCTCTGACTCTGTCTCTGTTTTTGCTCTCCATCTTTTTCTCTGATATACCACACACACACACACACACACACACACACACACGCACATGCACACGTACACACACATGCACACATGCACACATACACATAGCCATACACACTCAACACTACATACACCCAAACCAACAACACTGCCTACAAGGAAGGGAGACCAATACTTCTTCCATTCATCGTCCACAAATAAGTTGAAGAATCATGAAAAGCCTTGCTGTTTCACCTACTAGGAAAAGAGAAAATAAAGAAGGGAATAAGTTTTAATTCTTTTACGTAGCAGGAAAAAGAGAAAAGGAAGAGTTATCTTCTTCTATCCTTCAAGACAAGAGATTGGGAAGGGGGATTCAAGAATCCTCTGATCACAAGGAAGAAGGGGGCAACAATTCTCTAAATCCTATAAAGACTATTATATTCTGTCCAATATCTTCATTTTAGTTCGAAGCATCATAGAATCAGAGATTTAACATTGGAAAGGACTTTCTGTGGGTTTTTAATTCAGAGTTCAAAAACTTACCCTTCTTAAAAATGTTTTGACTAATTCAATAGCACTTGTTTGCTTTGTAATCCCATGAATTTTATTTTATTCATTTAAAAATATTCTATGAAGGAATCCACAGGATTTCCCAGACTGCCAAAGGGGTCAATGATAAGAAGAAGGAAAAGAAAGGTTAAGAATTTATCTTCTAGTCAAATTCCTTTATTTTTCAGATAAGGAAACTGAGGTGCTCCTAATCAGATTCTTTCTTGTTTCTATATCTGCCCAGCAACTGAGCCATGGGTTTTGGAGGTAAGTTGTACCTTTGAGATCCTAAGTTGGAGGCCAGATCTGAGAGCCAATATCTCCTTTTTTCCCCAAAGAGATGAGCAAATTTTACAATAGCAAAATAGCTATAGTAAAATCACCTTCCTTAATCCAGTCAAAATGATTCACTGTGGCCTACTCAGTCCAGTCCACATGGTCAGTGGTGTTGCTGCGGTCTATACCCCTATTAGTAGCAGAAAGTCACTTCCTCAATCAAGGATCATGATTTTGGGGAGCCTACTTTTCCAGGATTTATTCTGAAAGAAACTGATTGGGGAAGAGGAAAATCATTATTCCCCTTACTCCATACAGCTAAGAATTAACTATATTTCTGTCAGTTAATAGTTCAAATATTGCCAATGATGAACAAAATGGAAGGTTACCAATGAATCCATTTTTAAATTTATACCTACACCCACTTACAAGTCAGCAGACTTCTAGTCAACAAATACCTTGTTAATCTTATTTAAAACATCTTAAAGAAGGAGAGGGGTACCCTCAAAACATTTTAATGCAATTATCAGATCCAACAACTATTTATAAAAAAAATTCCCATTTTCACTCAAGTGGAACTAGTGATATTTAAATTACTTATGTCATCTATATTCAATATGGAAACATAGAGTATGACATGCATCTAACTCTGTTTTATGATGTGGAGGGTGTACATTTTTCATCCACTTTGTTTTTCCAATATGAAGATTAAATGCACCTCTGGAATGAATCCCTGACTTCATCCAAGTTCTATTCTGCTTCCTCATCATGATGAGCAAGCAAACCTAGCTTCTTTAAGGTTATAGCAGTGATCTCTCATCTCTGGAAGGTCTCATCAAACCAGAAAAGCTTTGTATATTTGTCACCAATATGGCTAGTGTTGAATTTTTCAGCTATAGTAACTCTTATAGATCATCTATTCAGTCATACACAGTACGTGATTTGTTGGCTCATGGAGTACACATAATGAAAAATTTTTATCAAACTGCAATTATCCAAATGTGGTACCATGGACAGAACATTGAACTTTCAGATTCCAGCTGAAATTCTATTTTCTGCAGGAAGCCTTTCTCAATCTCCCTTACCTTTTGTAGCTTCTCTCTGTTGTTTATTTCCAACTTACACTCCTTATATCTTGCTTATACAAAGCTGTTTGTATGTCATCTCCCCTATCAAGCTGAGAGCTCCTTAAAAACAGGAGCAAATCTTTTACCTTTCTTTGTATCCCCAGAACTTAGCACAGTGCCCAACATATAGGAGATGCTTAATACATGTTTACTGACTGACTGACAAATCCCCAAATCTCCAAATCTGTCACTTTTTGAGTAGACTTTATCATCTAAAAATGAAGGAATTGAGCTAGATAGTTTCTCAACTCCCAACCCTAAATAGACGTTCCTGTGGTTCCATGATGGAACTTCAAGACCTTAACACATTCAACTAAGTCATATGCCTGCTGAATCAAGTCCCTACAATAGTATGCACTTCTCATTTTTTAACCTTTCAAGGACATTCATTTAAGACAAAAAAACAGGAAATAGAAATAAACTTAACTGCTCTTCCACAAATCCTCCCACAGATGCTTAAATAAGCATTTAACACTAATTAAAACAAAATCTCTATGTGCCTTTTCTCTTGCCTCTGGCAGGAGTGAATGAGTAAGCCTACGAAATGCTATCTAGGGAATGTGCTTTGCAGCTGAAATTTGAACTTACTATAGACTAGTTATAAAATAGGCATGTCATAGACTTAAAAAAAACCCTTTTTCATTCTTAAATTTGACTAAATCTATGTTTTTATCCTTCATCATACAAAATACAAGACCAGTCAGGATTTCTGTCATTTCCTTGAGACCTAGCTTTCTGTTGTCCGTTCATCTACAAATTCTTCATTCAGTACTATCATGGTGTCTCTGACTCCTGATTCAGTTCATTATGCATTAAACACAGCTGTGATTATCTGTCCCTTATATATTTCAGGTGAAAAGGATACTCCATTGCACTTTGTCTTTCCCTATACTCATAATTACCTTTGGAATAGGTGTTTTACCAGATTCAGACACCTGGAGCTAACCCTGAAGAGAGTGGCTACTACTTTTGGGTTCCAGGACAGACTTTATGTCTGGATTACTACCAATATAGCTCCTGAGTGTCCACTTGCAGGACTGATTCCTAATAAATGTCAAGTGGTAGACTCAGTCAGCTCTTAGCAAAGCCACTTACTAACATGACATTTTAAAAATAATAGCTGTACAATATTTCTTCAATTAACTTGGGGTCCACTCATAGAAAAATTTACATAACATCTATTAAAAGAGTGAACTCCAACTTAGAGAAGAAGGGCAGAGAAAAATACTTGTAGGATGTAGGTGGGGTAGAAGCAACCCTCAACAGCAAGGCCTGGAAATCTTTTTTCTTTCCATAGAATCTTCTGATAGCTCCCTTTAGGTGAATGGCCTTTCTTTGCTGAGTACATCTTTTAGCTTGGTTTCTAGGGTCTATGATGCTCTAGAATTTGCCTCTCAATCACTAGGGCTAGCTTTCTCTTTAATCTGGAGCCAGTTCTCTCCTCCGCCAGGGGTCCTGCCCCTGAAAGCGGATCCCTCCCTTAAGTGACTGTTTTTTATCAGCTGTATGTATCTAGTGGATGTCTCTTTTGCTTGATAAATTCATTTTCTCTTATGGGTCAGCTAATACCAAATTCAAAGTAACCTGGCTGGTAGTGGAAAGACAAAGAAGTAACCTTCTCCCCTGCCAAGAGAAATTACCTCTCAAGGGTCAGGTTCCTACTCAACTTCTGGTTTTAACTAAAGAATTCTGGTATTATTCAGTGTGGCTTCCTTTATTTTATAACCATGAGAGCACTGATTGATTACTTTAAGCGATTGCTAAATGCTTTTTCTATATGTCCAGTCTCTCCCCCCATCCCTAATACTCAAGGCCCTACAACCATTTTAAGTCCTTCAAACATTATTAAGAGTTTGTAGGAAAATGGCTTATTATGTCTTTTATATTAGAATATGAAATCAAAATATGTAATTATGAAGACTATTAATTTCTGCCCAATATTGCCACACTAAGTTCATGTCTCATCCTTACATTGGCTGAACTTATTTATTAGATACAAAGATAACAGTTAAAGCTAGTCCCACCCCCCCACCCCCATAGTCAGGGATCTTACATTCATTATGGCAATATATGTCTATTGATTACCTACGCAGAGTTATTTCAGAAACAGCTCTGGACTAAAAATCAGGTGGAAAATGATTCAATCCCCAGGTCTGGGGTATTTAAACTAAGTAGTGGACTAAAAATCTGGACAAAAACCAGGTGGGAAATGATTCATTCCCTAGGTATAGGCAAGCCACTTAATGTCTTTTATCATTCGCTGTAAAACGGTGATAATAATGCTGGTAATCCTGATCTTATAGAGTTGGTAGAAGGCTCCAATGAGATCAAATATCTAAAATGTTAGGCAAATTTTTAAAAAAAACTGCCCTAGATTTTTTTCTATTAAAGTGTTTTTATCCTTAATTTATAACTGATAAATATTTGACTTGGAAAATAATCCAATTAGAAGGATGAGACAGACTTAAGCCTCACATATGGTGAGCCTCCAAAGTAGTTCAGCCCCTTTTTACTTAAAATATTGATGAAGATTTCTGACTCAGTCACTGTTTTCTTTGTGTGTGTTCAGTCATTTTCCAGTCATGTCCAACAGTTTGTGAAACCACTTGGGGTTTTTTTGGGCAGAGATATTGGAGTGATTTACTATTTCCTTCTCCAGTTCATTTCACTGATGAGAAAACTGAGGTAAACAGGGATAAGCGATTTGCCCAGAATCACATAACCCAAATTTGCCTGCAGACTCAGCACTCTATCCATTCTGCCACCTCGCTGCCCTACTGCTCCCTTTAAGGGTGATCAATATGCTATTTCCCTGGCTTTAACAAACAGCCCTCAGTGACCCTTCACTTCTGTATTCTATACCTTCAACGTATTTTACAGTTTCATGCCTTAGGTCTTTGACTAAACTGTAGACCCAACGTTGATAAGGACGGGGTCTTCTTTGCATTTCTCACAGCATTAGCCCAGTGTCATGGATGAAGGCTTTCTGAAAATAACTGTTGAATGAAAATCAACCAGAATTCTGAGCACTTAGGTTAGAACTCTGCCTCTGCCACCTCATGTGACCTTGTTGAAGTCATTTTTCCCTTTTAGGTCCCAGTTTCCTCCTTTGTATAATTAAGGGGATGAACTAAACTATCTTTAAGATGTCTTCTAACTTTTTATCTTCTGATCTTATCAGAACTTTAGCTAAGAATATTTTAACCTGGGGAAAAGCAGTTGGGGGATAATGAGAGTGGGTTAGTGGTGGCAGTGGTATAGATGACAGTTATGAGCCAACCCCTCTTCAAGTGTGATGGCATTTATGCACCACCTAGGAATTGTGAAGCTTGCCATGGTTTGGGCTAGCAGAGGCCTTTGAGTCAAGATGCAGGGACAATAGTCTTGCATAAAGTTTGGCACCTTGGGACAAAGTCCTCTTTGCTCCATGCTAGTCATAGCTTTGTAGCCTATCATTTGCTGCAAGGAATAGTAAGCTGGACTTTTTACTAGGGGATGCCAGAAGCAGTATTAGTTCCATCAGCTCTGATACTTTGCTTACGTGTGATTTTATCAGAGTGGGTACTTCATTTGCCAATGCAGATTATATGCTTCAATATCTTCTCTATAATCCTTCCCTTACTTTCCTGTAAATCCTTAACATAGGCTCTACCTAATAAGCTCAAGTCTTTCTTCTTCTTCAGGCTCTCCATTTGCTATCTCTAATTCTTGGTACCCAGCAACCCACATCTTTTGCCAGCCATCTGTGTCCTCAAAAAATGACTTCTGGCCACTTCTTTCACAAAAAGCATCATTGGTGACATACTCTATATAAACTGCTTACACCCACTATGCATTCTTTAATTGCTCTTTGAGTCATCATTTTAATTATTTTGAAAGCATGTTCTATAGCATCAGGGAAACTATTGATGCCAAAGAATTGGGCTTTTGCCTGATTATTTAAAATACCACAAAATATTCATTAGTTAAAAAAATATTGACCATGTACTGTGTTTGACATACTGTGCTTGGTGCCATGGGGAAATTTAAAAAAACAGAAAAGAAAGAAAAAAAAGGGCTACATCTTTGCCCTTGCAATCTCATTTGGAAGACAAAATCCACACATGCTATTGGGTGTAACATATCACAAACTGTCTTATAGATAAGAGAAAGTGAAATGTCTAAGGGCTAAAGGGACAGAGTACAGTAGAATAGGGTTAATCAGTGAAACTTTCCTAGGGAAGAGTTTTGAGCTGGGTCATGGAGGAGATAATAGACCAAGAATTGCTTTAAAAAAAAGGGAAAAAAATAGGGAGAGGGAGGGGAAAAGGAAACAGGAACTAGGCAAATTGTGATTTGTGATGAATAGGCATAGTGTATGAGTGGAACATAATATAAAATGTATTAAGCCGGTTGATGAAAGTCTTTGAATGTCATACAGAGATGAAAAGCCATAAAAAAGCATGGAAACATTCAGGCAATAAAGTGAAACTGAAAGTTTGGTCAGTCAACAACTTATTGATTGCTGACTGTTCATAGAGAAAATGAAATAAAGTAATATTTTAAAAGCAGAATGTCAGTGCAGCAGAGTGAAGAGATGGTTGAATTTGGAGGATCTGGGCCTGAATCTTACCTCTACTGCTCACTGCTCTACTTACCTTGCCATCTGTGGGGTCATAGGAATTTTGAAGGTCAGGGTCCTCTCCAAACCATAGCTCATAAGCCTTCCTTCTCCACTCATGTGCTTACTTTTTACTAATCAGCTATGCTTACTTTAAAGCGAAGGCATTTAATTAAATATATATATATGTGTGTGTGTGTGTGTGTGTGTGTATACATATATATACACATATATTAAAGTAAAGGCACGAGCAGCTATGTGGTGCAGTGAACAGAGCACCAGCTCTGGAGTCCGGAGGACCTGAGTTCAAATTTGACTTCAGACACTTGACACTTACTGGCTGTGTGACCCTGGGCGAGCCACTTAAGCCCACTGCATTGCCAAAAAAAAAAAAAAAAAAAAATCCTACACCCCCTCTAACATTTTCATTTTTAAAAAAGTGACTGCAAAACATTTTCCCTCTACCATAAACCTAGAGCTCACTCCCCTACCAATATACATGTCATCAGACAGAAGAGCAAATAAGTACGTAAATAAAAAAGATCAAGTGGCCCGAGCATTTATCTGAAGGAGAAACTCCTCCCTTTGATACAAGAAATCTGCCAACGTCTTTATTGTTCAGTCACTTTTCAGTCTTGTCTGACTCTTTGCGACCTCACTTGGGGTTTTCTTGGTAAAGATACTGGAGAGATTTGCTATTTCCTTCTCCAGCTCATTTTACAGATGAAGAAACTGAGGGAAATTGAGTTAATCCGCTTGCCCAGGGTCACATAGCTAAGTGTCTGAGGTCAGACTTGAACTCAGCAAGATGAGTCTCCAGACTCATCTTCCAGGCTCATCACTCTATCCACTTCACCATCTCCCTACCTCCAAATCTTATGGTTATATTATCATGCTGCTCTCGCTGGGTCTATTTTCTGCTAATAATTAATTTATTGTCTACTTATTGTTGGGAATTTTTCTTTTCTCCAGCTGATATTTAACTAACCAGCTACCTTCAGGGCCACCTATGGTCTTTCCACCATCCACTGGAGAACACAGTAGTTAGTTATCCTATCCTATCCACAGGAGAGACATAGTCCTCTCAGCCACTTCAACCCTCATTTTGTCAGAAAAGGGCTTGTTGTTTTAGTCATTGGTAAAGTTTTCCACAGAATGTAGGAGCTACCATTCTTATATCCAAAGGTTATGAACTAATACTTCTCAGTCTGGGGATATTAAAAGATAGCAGATACCCAGGGCAATATCATTTCTGCTCTTTGAATGGCTCTCTTCTCTCTGATTTCTTCTGACTCCCTTAGCTAAACTCTCCCCTATTTATTGTCTTAAAACCACTGTTAGTCCTTCTCACTCCCTCTTGTTATGGTATGTATTCCTCAGGCTCTAGTTCCTCCAACAGAAATGAACTGAGTGAAACTGTGATAAGGAAACTGATTTCAACCTCCCTCAACAAACTCCTGTGTTCTGTACAGATCGCAATGGCTGGGCTGACTTGAGAATACTTAAAAGGATGGTGATTTTTGCCCCACTTTCTCTCAGCAACAATTTATAGACTGGCCTCTGGGCTCTATGTTACCTCAGGCAGTCACTTAACCTCTCTGGGTTCTGATTTCCTGAAACTGTCAAATGAAGGGATTGGATTAAATTATTTCTAAGCTCTCTATATTCTCTTTGCCTTTTCTCATGACTAGCAGTGTTCTTCATGAAGGTGTTTAATAAATGTTTCTTAAATAATTGAAGTGATGATTGTCAAGGTGGTATGGAGAGAATTCTGAATGTTGAGTCACAAGATATGGGTTCAAGGCCCACCTATGCTAGTGCCTTCCTTTGTGATCTTTGGTGAACCACTCATCCTTTAGAAATCTCAGTTATCTGCAAAACAAAGAAGTTGTCTCTTTTAGCACTAAATCTATGATCTACAAACTGTGATATAAGCTAAACAAGTAAATAGAAAATAAAATGACAATATATGACTTAGAGAACAGTTCGAGAGATGTCATAGGGAGTACATGATTACCAAGTGAATAGTCCAGAAAGTTTAAGTGTTTGGAGGGGGGAAAGAACAAGAGAGTTGACATGATAAGGTAATAGAAAAGGAGACAGTCTCTAACTTCCAGGAGCTTATATTTAACCAGCATCTGCTTTATTAAAAGATACCCCACAACTCTACCCTTTCATTTCTGTTTACTGTTTATTTTGTAAGAAAGGCATTGCCATTGACATCGTCACGGAGCATCTATTCCAGTACTGTGCTTTAGTATTGAGTTTAAATACACACAAAAGAACAGCAGGAGGCTTGGGAAAGGCTGACTGTAAATGATGACTTTTTCCCCTGTGTGAAGGTGCCAAAGACTGAAGCAGAAGTGAGATCTAGGGGAGGAGGCAGAGAGTGAAACACAATCAGATTTTATCTTTAATTGATAAAAAAAAACATTTCATGGTTTGTTGTTTCTTGGGGATGAGTAAAGGGAGAAGTTTTCCTTGTTATGTATTCAAGGGAAAAGCAAAATTGTTGCTAGGGTTAGAGTGTTGGAAATAATTGGTAGGGCCCCTGGTCATTTTGAGTCTGTCCTGCCATGAAAAGCATTCCGGAGGGCCTTGAGGATGACACTTGATTTTCCATCAGCATGGTCTTACTCGGTAAAGGTTGTTCAACCTATCTTTAAAGATTATATCATCTTCTTTAAGGTAACCTTATTGATGTTGAAATTATCTTAGTTGTTTTTGAGAGCAAATCCAATTATTGGATAGCATGGGTAAGCATAGTCAGGTATCAGATTGTGTCCACTTTGAGGAGTCTTACAATTTAAAAGGCATGAGCAAGTGAAGACTCTCCATTCATTCATTTGCCAAGCAACAAGTCTTTATTAAGCACCTACTGTGTATAAGGTTCTATAATAGGTATTTGAAATACAAAGATAATAAAATATAATATATATTAATAACTTATATATGTAATATATTAAGTAATATAATAATATATTAATGACAATAATAAAACAATTCCTGCTTTCAAGAATATGACATTCTAGTTGGGTTTTGTGACATTTATTTTTTTTTAAAGAAGTCATTTGAGGGTGAGGAGAATGCTAGCAACGGAGATGTTCACAAAACTCTTTGCATAAGAAGTAACTGATCTGAGGAATGAAAGGTTCTAAGGATGATAAGAAGCAAACACAAAGAGGGAGGACATTTTAGATGTGAAGAATAGACTATTTGAAACCTTAGAATTACAAGACAGAACGCCAGGTGCCAAGAGCAACTAGCTAGATAAAGCAATTATTAAGTGCTTACCATATTCCAGTCACTGTGCTAATAGTTGATGATGGGAATTTAACCCAGCGATAAAGCTCATCTGTAGAAGGCTTTCTTCACTGAGGGAAACTGATTGTTTGATACTCCATGCCTTAGTAAAGGATGGAGAAAACTTGGGAGGGCAGAAATCCTAATTCTTTTGACAATCAGCTTTGAGAGAGGATACATCTGTCATTCTAAGTTCTCTTCTGGGAAAGTTCCCTGGAGGGAGAAGACTGTGGAAAGAACTGAAAGCAAAGGAGTTGGTGCCAACTGGTTGGAAAATAAAATGTTTAAGGGGGGATAATTTGAAAAAAATCTAAAATAGTAGAGTCTGGAGTCAGATTGTGAAAAACTTTAAATGATTATATTTTCAATGCTTAGTTACTGACAGTAAAAGAAATTCAAACACAAAACAATCCTGAGGCTTTACCTCAAGTCCATTAAATTGGGGAAAATGGTAAAAAATAGGAATGGTCGATGTTGGACAGGTTATGGAAAGATAGACATAATAATACACTCTTGGTGGAGCTGTGTATTAGTTCAATCACCCTGAAAAGCAATTTAGCATTATGCAAATAAGGTGAGCTAAAATGTATTACCCTTTGACCCAGAGTTCCTCCTGCTAGGCCTATACCCTAAGAAGGTAGCAAAACATTTGTAACTATATTTTTGTCAAGGCAAAGAAATGCAAATGATATGAATGCCTGTTGATTGGGGAACAGCTATAGAAATTGACCTACATGAAATGTAATGGAAAAATGGCAGTGCTGTAATTTAATGAATGATGAATATAGGAAAACATCAATGGAACTCTAATTATTCCATCCACATTATAGGGTTTAGGGATGTGGTACCCTGCAATCTGGAAAATCCACATAAAATGTTTTGGCCCTCCCTTTGTATCAGAGAAGTCTTTATTTTTTCTTTTTTATGGGATATTTACAGTATCTTACTGTAAAATTTGAGTATTTTATGGCATTACAAATAAAATAGGTTGACGTTACACAGTACTACATTTATCTTATGCATTTCTGAGTTTCTAAACTTTTTCTATGTCATCTGCTGGTTTTCATGTGTCATCTGTAAAACTCCCCAAAATTCCCATTTAATTTCTAACACTGACTTGAGATATGTAAAAAGTGCAATGGGGAAAGTTGCAATGTGGAAGGAATAAATGCATATAAACTGAGGCAAATCAAAGAAAGCAGAGCCAAGAAAACAATATAAACAATGACTGTAATCATGCCAATGGAAAGAAAAACAACCATAAAACATTGGGAAAAATTAATGTTGCAAAATTTAAAAAAATAAGCTTGGCCTCAAGGAAGAGATGAGAAAAAATGCCTCTCCTGATGCATTCACAGAGGAAGGGGATCAATGGTTATGAAACATTCCAATATTGTCAGTTTTTTCTACATCCTGATTGGTTTTGTAGTTTATTTCTCTTCCACTTCCTCTTCTGAAAAAAAATCTGTATCACCAGGGATGGTTCTCAAGGAGGGAAGAAAGTGAGAAATTAGGGAAACCAAAGATATCAGAAAAAATATTTTTAATTAACACACTTTATATTTATTATTAATCTATTAACTGGGGAAGGAGTTTGGATTGTATAGGAAATAGCAAAGAGGAAGTAAGCATAAGACCTGGAGCCTTATAAGAGCCATCACCAACTAGATAATAATTTCACTTAGTAAAAGAAACATGGTATGGTTGGAATTAGAAATGACTGAAGAATTCAGTGACTGGAGTTCTAGGACTGGCTCTGCCACTAACTAGTGGTGTGATCATAAGCAAGTCACTCTTTTTTTTTCTCTGAATCAGTTTTCTACTCTGTAAAATGGGGTGATTGGCCCAGAAGATCTTGACAGTTCTGTGCACTTCTAACAGTCTATTATTCTATGACATCTAGACACATGGTGAGTCTTTCTTCTTCAAATGTTGAGGGAAGTAGCTACTTTATGGGAGAATGATAGTCAAATGGAAGCAGCATGAGGTAAGTTCAGGACCAGTCAATAGAAAAATAAGCATTTATTAAGCACCTACTATCTTCTAGGCAGTGTGCTAAGCACCAAGGACACAAAGAAAGGCAAAGGACACTACTTTCAAGCAACTCATGGTCTAATAGGCAAGAAAATGTGAAAACAATCATAAACAAAAATGATATTTATGGGATAAATTAGAGATAATCAACAGAGATAATGAATTTGAGTTAAGGGGGATCAGAAAAGTCTTACTGTAGAAGGAAGTGTGTCCAGGGATGTACCAGGAAGTCTTCATCTTTAGGCTAAAGCATGTATGTTTATTTAGAGCGAAGGAGGAGATTGGCAGAATAAAGTAGCATGGTACAGTCAAGAGAACAAGAGAAACCATGCTCACTCAACTACTTCCTATTTAGTCTTGGAAAAATCATTTAAACCCTCTAAGCCTAATTTTCTGCTCTGTAAAGTGAGAAGATTGGACCAGTTAACTTCCTAAGGTCCCCTTAATTCCAAATATACAATTCTAGGAAAAGAGTATAATATCCTAGCCAGTCTTTATAATTGGGCAAAGAAGATTTAATTATGGATTGAGGTGTGAGGTTGTGAAGGTACAGGGGTTAGAGCATGGACATCTCAAGAAGGAAAGTGAGGGAGATAGAGATGATAAACTAGAGGAAGGAGCAAGCTGCAGAGCCAGAGAGGAAAGAGGTTTTTCCCATTTCGGAGCAATGACAGTGTTAGAATTATTGCTCTCTGCCATGTGGATCAGGCTAATTTCCCTTAAAAGTAACAAAGCTGTCGCTAGGACTTGATCACAAACTAACAGAATATGGGTCTAAGTTGTATAAACCCCCCAGAATGGCAAAGGAAGGCAGGTTACTCCTCAGAGTTCATATCCAACACATTTAATGGTGGTTTTAGATATAACTACTAGGGAACCATAATTTAAAGTCTGAGTATAGACTGAATCTGATAGTTTTATGTGGAAATATTATTGCCTCAATCTTTGGGGTCCCCAAACTGGAATTTGAGTTAGAGGGAAGTGAATTTTGAAGGGTTGAGACATAAAAAGCCTTATTATAATGAATCCAAGAGGGGAAACAGAAAACAAAACAATTTCTCATTAAAGAGAAGACCTAGCAAAAAAACATAATGTCAAGACAGAAAAGTGGGGTAAGAAGAGAAAAGCTTTCTTTCCTGAAGATGACATGTAAGACTCAGATTATCTCTTAAGATCATTGTAGAGGTCTGCACATTTCTTTTCTTTTGTTATTATGTTACCCATATGTATTTTGTGGTACTATATAGAAGCAGTCTTAAATAGTCTAGAAGGGTTGTGTGTAGTTTTCAGTCATGAGGGAAAATGATTCTATCTGTTCCTTGACTAACCTTGGTGACACTCAATCAGTCAACAAGCATATATCAAAGGACACCTTTGCATCAGATACTCTCTAAGGTGGAGTGCATACAAAGACAAAAGTAAAAACAATCTCTACTCTCAAGTAGCTTACATTCTATTGGTCTCACACCCTGTATAAGCAAGCACCCCAACATACATAGGAGGTACTGCTGTACAGGTTCTTTGATCTGCTCTTCTAAAAAAGGGTTCACCAAACACCAAACACTTCAATCAAGCACACGTATCATTCACTTAGTTCAGGGGAAAAAGTCAGCACCCTGAACTCCAGAGAAAATACAGAGAAATCAAAGATCAACAGAAATGCTTCCAACTGTCTGACATAAGCAATACATACATCATAAATCAATAGACAAAGCCAACTGTCTGACCATTATGTACATACACACATACTTACCAGAGAGGGAAGCACCAATATCTGGGTTTTTAAAGCCAGGGGGCTCTTTAGCAGCTGCAGAGAGTCTTGTCTGGGCAAACAAACACTTCCAATCAGTGAACACCATAGTAAAACCTCACCTCAGAGACTTTATACACTTTTTAGAGCCAGAGGGCATCACAACCCTTGAGAATCAGTGCCTCGTTAACAAAAGGTATGGGCCTTTCCACAAATCTTCCCAGGCCCATTAATATGTGGGAAAGACCTTTTTTAATCTCATTATTCAATCAGAAGCACTTGATTATACTAAAACAAAAAAGGCATTATCAATACATGCCCTGGAAGAGCTGAAAAATAACTTTAAAAATCAAATAAGAGAGATGTGGGAAATGGAAAAAAATGAAAGTGGAATAAGGAGGAATCAACAACTTGGTAAAGAAAACACAAAAATACTGAAGAAAATAAAACCTTAAAAAAAGAATAAATCAAAAGTTAAATGAGGCACAAAAATCCATTGATAAGAATTCCTGAAATAGCAGAATTGACTAAATGGAAAAAGAGGCACAATTCACTAAAGAAAATAACTCCTTAAAAATTAGAATTGGCCAAATGGGAAAAGAGGCAAAAAAAAAAAGATCACTGAAGAAAATAATCCCTTAAAAATTAGAACTGAGCAAGTGAAAAGTAATGAATCTAAGAGACATTGAGAAATAATAAAAAAAAAAAATCAAAAGAATGAAAAAAATTGAAAAAAAATGTAAACTATCTCGACAGAAAAACAACTGCCCTGGAAAATTGATGGTGGAGAGATAATTTAAGAATTATTTGACTGCCTGAAAGTTATGATACAAAAAGAGCCTTGATTTCAGAATTCAAGAAATTATAAAGGAAAATTGCTTTAATATCCTAGAAGGAGAGGGTAAAAATGGAACTTAAGAGGATCCAATGGCTACCTCCTGAAAGAGATCACAAAATGAAACTCTCAGGAATATTATAGTTAAATTCCAAAGGTTCCAGGTCAAGGAGAAAATAATGCAAGCAGCCAAAAAGAAACAATTCAAATATCATTGAGCTGAGGATAATACAAGATTTAGTAGCTTCTACCTTGAAGAATCAGAAGACTTGGAATTTGATATACCAAAGGACAGAAGAGCTAGGATGACAACAGACTCACATATCCAGCAAAATGGAGTATAATCTTTTAGTGGGAAAATGATTTGTCAAAAATAGAGGACTTTCAAGCATTCCTGATAAAAAAGACTAGAGCTTAAAGAAAATCTGACATTCAAACAGAAGACTCAAGAGAAACATAAAAAGGTAAACAGGAAAGGGAAATAATGAGTGCTTAATGAGGTTAAACTCTTTACATCCTACACGGGAAGATGAAATTTATAACTCCTCAGAAACTTTTCTTTATTAGAGGAATTAGAAGGAGTGTACACAGACAGAAAGCATAGGTTTGAGTACGATGGGATAATATTTTTTTAAATGGGGGAGGAGAGGGATTTATTGGGAGAAGGGGAAATAAAGAGGTACAATGGGCTAAATTATCTCCCATAAGAGTGCCATGAAAGAGCTCTTACAGTGCAGGGCAAGAAGGAGAGGTGGTGGGCAAAGCTTAAGCCTTATTCTCATCAGATTAAAATCAAAGAGAAAAAAAAAAACAGACACACTCAGTTGAGTATAGAAATGGGATAAGAGAATGGGTCGAACTGAGAGAAGGGAGGGAAGAATGGCTCAGAAGTAAAACAACCTTGAGGAGGGACAAGATGAAATGAGAAGAGACAGAGACAGAGAGAGAGAGAGAGAGAGAGAGAGAGAGAGAGAGAGAGAGAGAGAGAGAGAGAAGAAAAAGCAGGATGGAGAGAAATAAACAGTAATCATAACTCCGAATGTGAGCAGGATGAACTCACCCATAAAACAGAATCAGATAGCACAGTGGATTAAAAACATGAATCCTACGCTATTTTATTTATAATAAACACACTTGAAGCAGAGGGACACACTGAGTAAAGGTAAAAGGTTGGAGCAGAATCCATTATGCTTTAGCTGAAGTAAAAAAAAAAAATAGAGCAGAGGCAGCAATCATGATCTTAGACAATGCAAAAGCAAAATTGAATGGGAATACAAAAAGAACATATTTTTTTCTCATGGTACATGGCACTTACACAAAAATTGAACATGCATTAGGCAATAAAATCCTCACAATCAATTGCAAACATTAAAGGTATCCTTTACAGATCATGATGCCATAAAATTTACATTTGATAAAGAATCATGGAAATATAGTTTAAAAATTAATTGGAAATTAAATAATCTAATCATAAAGAACAAGTGGGTCAAAGAACATATCACAGAAGCAATCAATAATTATGTTAAAGAGAGTGACAGTGAGATAACATATCAAAATTTGAGAGATGTTGCCAAAGCAACACTAAGGGAAAATTTATCTCTAAATGCTTACATCAATAAAATAGAGAAAGAGTAGATCAATGAATCAGGCATGCAGCTTAAAAAAAAACCTGTAGAAAGAACAAATTAAAATTCCCCAGTTAAGCATAACATGAGAAATCCTGAAAGTCAAAGGAGAGATCAATAAAACTGAAAGCAAGAAAATCATTGAACTAACAAATAAAACCAGGAATTGGTTTTATGAGGAAAAACAATAAAATAGACAAAGCATTGGCCAATATGATCAAAAATTAGAAAGAAGAAAACCAAATAACATCATCAAAAATTAGAAAGTTGAATTCACCACCAATGAAGAAGAAATTAAAACAATTACCAGCAGCTATTTTACTCAATTTTATGTCAATAAATCTAGCAAGCTAAGAGAAATGGATAAATTTACAAAAATATGAATTGCCCAGATGAACAGAAGAGGAAATAGAATATTTAAATAACCCAATCTTAGAAAAAGAAACTGAATAAGCCATCAGTGAGCTCCCTTAAAAAAAGACCAAATGGATTCACAAATAAAATTCTATCAAACAATTAAAGAACAATCTAATTCCAATATTATATAAACTATTTGGGGGAAAAAAGGTAATGAAGGAGTCTTTCCAAATACCTTTTACAGTACAAATATGATGCTGAAACCTCAACCAGGAGGAGCAAAAACAAAGAACACTGCAGAGAAATTTCACTAATGAATATTGAAGTCAAATTTTAAAATAAAATACTGCACAGAATTTACAGTAATTTGTCACAAAATCATACAGTATGACCAGGTGAGATTTACACCCAGAATGCAGAGTTGGTTCAGTATTTCAAAAACTATCATCATATCATTGACTTTATTAATAATAAGACCAATAGATTATCCCAATAGATACAGAAAAAAGCTTTTGATGAAATACAACACACATTTTTATTAAAAATATTAGAAAGCCTAGGAATCAATAGATTTTTCCTTGAAATTAGAAATAGCATCTATCTAAAACCATCAGCAAGCATTTTTCATAATGGGAATAAGCAAAAAGTCTTCCCAACAAAATAAGGGGTGAAACAAGGATGTCCATTGTCACCACTATTATTCAATATTGTGCCAGAAATTCTAACTATGGTGATAGGAGAAGGAAAATAAATTGAAGAAATTAAAATAAGCAATAAAAAGCAAAATTATCACTCTTTGTACATAAAATGATGGTGCACTTAGAGTATACTAGAAAATTAATTTAAAAAACTAGTCGAAATAATTAACAACTTTAGCAAAGTTTCAGGATATAAAATAAACCCACATAAATCATCAGTATTTCTATATATCACCAAAGTACAGCAGCAAGAGATAGAAAGAGAAATCTCATTTAAAATGACTGTAGACAATATAAAATACTTGGGAATCTTGTCGTTGTTTGTCTTTTTTTTTTTTGAAGAGGACCAAAAACATCATCGTAGATGTCTTGAACTGCGTATTAATTGGATTTTAAGTGAGGTAGAGTTGCACAAAGTCACCAAGCCTCACTCTCTCTTCCTGAGTCATTGAAACCTAGTGTCAGGAAGACAAATTCAGAAACTATACAAACAAAATTATAAAATACCTTTCACACAAATAAATTCATATCTGAACAACTTGAAAAATATTAATTGATCACATGGAGGCTGAGCTAATATAGTAAAAATGACAATTCTACCTCAGTGCCACACCAATCAAACTACCAAAAAAAATTTATAGATCTAGAAAAATAATGGCAAAATGAATCTGGAAGAACTGAAGTTCAAGGGAATTAATGACAAATAAATGATGAAGGAAGGTGGTATAGCTATCAGATCTCAGACTGTGTTATAAAGCTGTAATCATCAAAACAATTTGGTACTGGCTAAGAAATAGAGTGATGGATCATTAGAAAAGATTAGGTAAATAATACATAGTAGTAAATGACCATCATATTCTAATGATTGATAAACTGAAAGATTCGAGCTTTGGGTCAAAAACTTACGATTTAAGAAAAATAGGTGAGAAAACTGGAAAATAGTTTGGAAGAAACTAGGTAAAGACCAACATCTCACACCATATACCAAGATAAGGTCAAAATAGACACATGATTTAGATATAAAGAGAGATACCATAACCAAATGAAGGGAATATGGAATAGTTTACTTGTCAGATCAATGGATAAGGAAAGAATTTACAATGAAACGAGAGTATTGCAAGATATAAAATAAATTATTTTGATTTTACTAAATTAAAAAGGTCTTGCACAAACAAAACCAATGCAACCAAGATTAGAAATAAAGCAGAAAACAGGAAAAAACTTGCAGTTAAAGGCCTCATTTTTCAAATATGTAGAGAACTGAGTCAAATTTATAAGAATACAAGTCATTCCCCAATTATTAAGTGGTCAAAGGTTATGAATAGGCAGTTTTCAGACAAAGAAATCAAAGTTATCTATACTTATATGAGGAAAAATTGTTCAAATCACTATTGATTAGAACTATTAACTAAAACAATTCTGAGGTACCACCTCACACCTATCATATTGGATAATATGACAGAAAAGGAAAATGATAAATTTTGAAGGGGATGTGGAAAAATTGGGACACTGATGCACTGTTGGTAGAATTATGAACTGATCCAACCATTCTGTGAATTTGGAACTATGCCCAAAGGTTATAGAACTGTGCATACCCTTTGAGCAATACCTTTACTAGTTCTGTATTCCAAAGAGGTTTTTTTGTTTTGTTTTTTTTAAGGAAGGGAAAGGGACCTATTTTTACAAAAAAAATATTCATAGTAGCTCTTTTGGTAGCGGCAAAGAATTGGAAATTGAGAGGATGCCCATCCATTGGGGAATGACTGAATAAGTTGTGGTATATTATTGTGATGGGATACTATTGGGCTATAAAATATGGTGAGCAGGATGCTTTCAGAAATACCTGGAAAGACTTACATGAACTGATGTAGAATGAAGTGAGCAAAGCCAAGAAAGCATTACACACAGTAACAGCATTATTGTATGATGATCAACAGTGAATACCAATTATTCTCAGAAATATAATTATCCAAGACAGTTCTAAAAGACTCATGATTAAGAATGTTATCCACCACCAAAGAAAGAACTGATGGAATCTGAATGCAGATCAAAATTTACCATTATTTTACTTAAATTTTTTTCATGTTTGGTTTTGGTCTGGGTTTTCTTTCATGATGTGAGTAATATGTACTTATGTTCTGCATGATTGCACATGTATAACCTATATTAACCTGCTTGTCATCTCAAGGATAGAGGAAATTTGAACTCAATTTTTTTAAAGTACATTAAATTTTGTTTTGACATGTAATTGGAAAAAAATAAAATATTATTCAAAAAATAATAGTAGCTGGCGTGTTGTCATAATATACAAATCCTTTCTTTAATCAAACCCAAATTCAATCCAACAAACCTTTCATAGTATCACAAACTGAAAGGCCAATGAACGTACCCCCCCACATACACACTTTATAGATGAGGAAACAAAGGCTGGGAGAGGTTAAATGAATTTCTAGAGTTTGAAGAAAAAGGAAGCATCTGAGTTAGGATTTCAGTTACAGATTTTTTATCTCTGAGATCAGTGCTTTCTATCCACTATACCTCCTATCTACCTACTATAGTCAGTGTCTGACTATAGTCAGACAAAGCCAAAATAGTTCCCAAACTTAAGGAATTGATATTCAATATAATGTAATTAATACATCATAACATCATAATATAATATCTGAAATGATACAATGCAATATAACAACATAATAAATATGATATGATATGATACAGTATAATACAATATATTACAATATGAAGTAATATAATACAGCATAATATATTCTTCTAGGCAGAATTGTCTACAACATTAATAGTAACTGGCATATTTATAATGATTTAAGCTTTGCAAAACAAATTACAAGATCAGGTAATCCAAGTATAATTAATAATAACTGCTAACATTTGAGTAGTGTTTACTAGGAGCCAGGAACTGTGTAAGCATTTTACAATTACTATTTTGTTTGCTCCTCACAACAGCCTTGGGAGGTAGGTGCTATTATTATCCTGATTTTATAGATGAGAAAACTAAGGCAAGTGGAATTTAAGTGGCTTGTCCAGGGTCACATAGCTAGTAAGTATCTGAGGCTGGATTTGAACTCAGGTCTTCCTGACTGTTGGCCTAGAGCTCTATCCACTGGGTCACCGGAAACTTAAAATTTTTGGTTAACTCAAACTGAGTTCAGTCTTTGAGGTTGTTCTTCATACCATATCTCTTTGGCTCATTTTGTCCCTACCCAGAGTTTCTCATTTAACCATAGTGTTGGACTCCTAATAAGGACTTCCTTATGGGTCTCATGAAAGAGCAGGTATGTCCTGATTTAACCACATAATCTGGTTTTAACAACACCATAGGCCCCCAGACTCAATACAGCCACTGCCCCTAGCTAGCTACTGCCTCTGCATCCAATTCACATATTTGAGTTTTGTACCTAACTACAATAATATCATCCATTTAGCCCAAGACAAGACCACAATACCTACCTATCCATCTTGACCAGACAGAACCACAATAGTTAGTTAATTGGAAGTCAGCATGACCAGGATATTTGACCATCAAACCATAGAAGGGACCTCTCCCCATTACCTAATCCTTTAATAAATTCCTCTTGTCTTTTTAATATTCATAAAATCTGTTATGTAATCAGCATCATTACACTAAAAATTTGCCTGTATTATCTTCGTTTCTGGTTCTATTTCTAGCCTATGTCTGAGCGATGTCAATCCTCAATAAATGCCTATAGCTAGATGAAAAGTGGTCTGACTGAATTCTTTGAGACAATGCTGCCACAGCACACCATGAAACCACAATAGGCTTTTGCTATTGCCCACTCTTTGGGGAAGAGGCACACTCAACTAAACTGCATTTCTCTCTTTCTGCCAGAGATCTTTTCACTTCTATATTTTGTGAATAAGAAAATGGTAGAACTTGGTACCCTGAGAGATGTTACAACTTTAAATTATAATGAAGTTTTTTTTTTCCAAAGGATTTAAATGAAGTCATAAAGTATAGACACAGAGTATCCTTGATTGGACTATGTCTGAAATACATTGTCTGAAAAACCTGGGAAGTCTCATGTTAGCATTCCAGAAGGAATTATTTTATTTTATACAATTGGAACTGTTGGAAGGGAAAATAGGCTAATTCAGGAGACTGTTTCTCATCACAGGAGATCATCAAGGCTGGATGACCACTGGCTTTCCATGGTGAGGGCCCTCCTGATGTAGATATATGTTGATCTGGGTGTCTCCTGAGAAATCTTCCAAGTGTGAGGCAACAGTTTAAATCTTTGGTTTGGAATAACTTATTGCTCCCACCCTCAATCCCTCCCCTCCCCCCCATTCCACAACCATTCCTATTGTTAAGCCCCGGTATAGTTCGTTAAGGAAGCATGACGCCTCCCTGCTTTTCCCAGCTTCCCATGCCCAATATATTGATTTGTTTTCAATTTGGTATACCTTTTTTTGCAAGGGGACAGGGGATAGGGATTGTACCTGTGATGTCATTCAAACAGAGCGCTCCCAAACAGGCTTGCTCACCTGCTCCACCCATCTAAATTGTAAACATGAAGGGAGAGGCAGCGATGGAAAGGAGAGCTCCGACCACAAGAGCAAGGGAATTGGCTTCAAAATTCCACCTCTGACACTTACTAAACTTGTGACAGTCACTTAAACTCCCTGGCCCTCAGTTTCCACGATTGGCAAATGAAGACGTTGGGCTAACCGGCTTGGGTATTCCCTTCCAACTCTGACCCTAGGCTATTGTTAACATAAAACCTGGACTTGAAATTTTTAAAATGAAAACATTCAGTGCCACAGTCCTGGAAGATTAGCTGGACGGATGGACCGACACACGGGTGGAAGGATGGGTGGGTGGGTGGATAGATGGATATGCGTCTCAATTGTTGTTTTAAACACATCTATTTGAAGGTTTGTTCCCTGCCAGAAATGTGGCGGCAGTTTTCGCGGAATGCTTTGGCCAAGATCCCAAGGCTGCCATGACCCAGGTGAGTTAACTGCAAGAAGGATGCTTTTAGCCTTGAGGGAGTTAAGGTCAGGTATCAAACTGCTCCGAGCCTTAAGGCGAACTCTACTGACAAGTCTGACCACACCTCCGTTTTTAGCTAAGTCTTCTGCAGTTGGGTGGGGTGGTAAGAGAAGAGTCTAGAGACGAGTTTTCCTACAGAGAAGCCCTAGGAAGGAGCTGGGCATTCTTTTCTGGGCACAGCCCAGGCAGGGCAACCCATGGAAAGCAAGCGGTCGCTTGAGCGCCTCTGGATTCGACTTCCCCAAAGACACGCTCCACGTGGACCATTAGGCGGCTTAATCCGGTTTTCTGTAAAATGAGGCCCCATCTGGACAGCAGGAGAGGTTGCCTAGCGTCTGCTGCGCGCTGCGCGAGCTTGCCAGTGACTGCGGCTGACCCTGGCAATCAATGCCGCTGCTGCGGCTGCCGCACTTGCTACGTGGTTCGGAATCCCCTGCTCCCCCGGCCCCGCCCCTTGCTGCCTCGGTCTCCCTCCTCCCTCCTTCCTCCCACCAACCGAGGGGAGCCAGGAGCTCGGGGGCCGGATCTTCTTGAATTTCAACACAAAGGGAATCCTCGGCCACAGGAAATGCATCACTGGGAGGGAAAGTGCGGAGAGCTCGGAGTAGCTTCCCTGGAGGGGCGGGAGGAAGCGGCCCTGCCTTCGCCCCCCTGGGACCGCTCCGAGCAGCTGGAGCTCTGCCTGCGCGCCCCTCCCTGGGGACAAAGCTCTAAGCCTTGAGGTGGAGTCCTCTGCAGGACCAGGTCAACCGAAGCATCAAAGCGCGGGTCCGCGGGAGGGAGGGGGAAGGCAGAGGCCCCTCCTTGTCCTTGGGTCCTCGCCACCTGCCCTCTCTCCCCCTTCCTGGTTGCACCTGCAACTTTGCTTTCGTTTCTGTGACTCCAAGGTCTCTAACTCTTATCACACTGTGTGTGTGTGTGTGTGTGTGTGTGTGTGTGTGTGTGTGTGTGTGTGTGTGTCTTCCCTTCCACGTTCCCATTACGCCTCCACCTCCCTCTCTTCTTGGATTTTATTGCTAAGTCCAGCCGCTCCGCATGGTCTGTTTTCGGGACACACACACCACACACACCACACACACCACACACACACACATACGTGCACACACACACACACACACACACACACACACACACACTCCAGAGCCTCCCCTTTCTTCTCGCCTACGAGCTTGGCTAGGTCTCCCCGGAGGGTTGGGGGGGGTTCCCCACGAGTGGAGGAAGTTCCCGCAGGGGAGGAGGCGTCTACTTCTTTCCGAAGTTGGGCTTCTCTTTGTTAAACACCTCCCCTTTAGTCACCTGCAGCTTGTCCCTTCTGGGGTTAGGAACCCTGGCCAAAGGGGAAGTCTTCCTCTAGAGCTGTCCCCCCAGCCTAGCTAGGACTTGGATCCCTGGAGGTTTCCTCACACTCCAGCTAGCCTGGTGGTTGGGGCGAAGGAACTCCGGCACTTCACCTAACAAAGCCCCGCCATAACTGCTGTGATTACTGTGGACACTCCTGGACTCTCTTCCAGCTCAGGTGTTCCAGGGAGTGGAAGTCTCACGGCAAAGTCTATCAAAGCTCCTCTTTGGGGCAGGGGTGTCTCCAAAAACAAGTTATTAGTAGGGGGAGAGAGGGTTAAGTCCACCAGGGATCCCACTGCCTCACCCCCCTTCCCCCCGCCTACCCGCCCACACTCAAGTAGTGAGTGGCCCAGCGGAGGCTGGGGTACCTGAGCCAACCTGTCTCCTCCCCTTCCAGAACACCACACCCACGAGGCTCGAGGCTCCCGGGGAGAGGGCCTGAGCAGAAACAAAGGGGTCTTTGTTCATTGGCTCCTGGGGGCGGGGGCGGGAGGGGGGGGAGCCGCTCTCGCCTTTCCAGCCCGGAGTTCTTTGCCCAGCTGCCAGGGCCGCCAGCCTCGGTTGCTTGCAGCCCCACTCCAGCCTCTTAGGGGAGGCAGAACGTGGCGCCTCTGGCCCCGCTCTGCCAGTCCTGGGTGGGCGGGGGGCTGGCCGTGCGGCGGCGCCTAGTGGGCACAGCTGCAGCGGGAGGGAAGGTGGAGAACTCTGGCAGCTGGCATAGGAGGAGAAAGAGGAGGGAGTCTGCGCGGGTTTCAGCCTGGATGTGCGGGGCGGGCGTGGAGAGCGCTCCCAGGGCTGGGTCAACTGAGAGCACCGCACCCGCGGCTAAGAACTCCCGTGCCCGCTCCTCACTCAGCCTTCCCTTCCTATCTCCTTCTCATTTTCCACTTTAACCTCCCTGGCTCACCAACCCTCCCGTCATTACTTCACCCCCCTCCCTTCTTTTCACTTTCTTTCCTAACCACCCTTCCAGACAAACTTTGATGGAGAATTTCACACCACGCTGGAAAAATGCCTGTTATGAAGGGATTACTGGCACCTCAGAACACCTTCCTTGATACCATAGCTACTCGGTTTGACGGAACACGTAAGTCTTGGGGTCGGACACGTTGGATTATAAATTCTTTTTAAAAGATTACAGCAAGGGTTACTTTCCCCTCCCCTTTTTTCCTTGACCTGTGCGGTTTTCTTTCCTTTCTAGGGTAGGCTTTCTTTGCACTGAGCTTTGACTTAACTGCATGATGTGGTGTTTGCACTTTGGGGTGGCTTTATTTTTTTGACCATTCTCTGCGCTTCTCGGGTTTGAAAACAACCCATGGGAAAGGTTCGCCTCCCCAGAGATTGATTGAGGAAACTGTTTTGGTATTGAATTGGACTTTCCCTTGCAGGTTTGTGGAATGAAGAAGCAAGGGTAATTGTGCAGGCTATTTAATCGTCAACCATCTCCCAACAGTATTAGGGCAACACTGGTTATAATTCTCTCTCTCTCTCTCTCTCTCTCTCTCTCTCTCTCTCTCTCTCTCTCTCTCTCTCTCTCTCTCTCTCTCTCTCTCTCTTCTCTCTCTCTCACACACACACACACATACACTATCCCCCCCCATACATCCTGGGGATCTTTATACATTTCCCTTTCCACACTCTCAATAATGTGATAAAAATGAGTTATTTGCTGTTCTGTAAAACTGCGCATCTGTGCTTACAGGAAAAACCGAATCCTATTTTCCAAGTGTATTTGAATAATGGAAAGGGCTTTGTATTGTTTGTCAGAATCTCAATACCAGTTCTTTCATTGCTTGCTTGCGACTGAAATTTGTCTTGCCCTAAAGGACAGTCTTTGGGGGGGGGGGGGGGCGGTTGTGGATGTACATTACAAACCTTAATCGTGGTTTTAGGAAGTTTTGAAGATGGGAAATACCTTTCAGGCATTTGGGGAAATAAGGGTAGCTAAAGTTTTACTTCAAATAACAGCGTTTTTTCTTCTGCACATACTTGAAAAGTAGGTATATTTCGCCAATACTTGTTGATTAAGGGTTTCAACTGAGAAATCTTGTTCAGTACCATGGCCAGATCCTAATTCTTGGCTACTAATTTTCAAAGCTATCAAGGGAGCTTTCCGTCTGTCTGTAGCATATTCAGCCCCCAACACAGTTCAATTACGCTCCTGTACCTCTCCTCTCACCCTTCCACCCCGGATTTCCTCCGTTTATATTAATACCATGTTCTGCTTGTCCCCTTCTCCTCTCTCCCCGCTCTGAGATGGTCAGAGAAATATTTATCAGTAGCTTTCTCAGTGGTTGAGTATTATTACCCTTTAGTTTGGACTTTATGTTCCTTGGAACAAGTTTATAAGGAAGGTTGATTATGCACTATATCTACTGCTGAAGTCTAGATTCATACCACTATAAAAGGAATAAACTCAGACTTTACTGTATAAAAAGTGAGTACAAAAGTTCAAATAAAAGGGAGAATGTGCTGTTCACTTTGATTTTTAAAAATCTTTTTTATGTTAATTGATGTTAACATGTGATTATCTTCTTTTTAATGCTTTTTATTATGTTACTTTTAGCATTTTACTGATTTCCTTATGTTCTAGAAGCAGGTGACTGATAATAGTAAAATTCAATTTCATCATGTATCTATCATGCACTATTTTGTTAACCAGACTTATGATTTCATTAACTTTGGGAGCTCCCAGTGAAGAGGTTCAGCACCTTCTCTACAATGTCTTTAAACTTGTCTGGAGTCTGGAGAGGTATAGGGACTAATCTATTGTCACTGATTCAGGATGTGTCTGTCTGATTCTGAGACCAACTAACTCTCTCTATCCACTATGTTATACTACTTGTTTAGTTGTTTAAGGTAATAAATTGAAAGTTGCAAGGGAACGTACAGGTCACTCAGCGTAGCCTCTTCATTATACATATGAGAAAATTCAAGCCCAATCTTGGCATTTCCAAGATTACACAGGTAGTAAGCAATAGAGGAATCCATGACCTCTCAGTTCAAATCAAGTCCTCTTTTCCACTACCACACTGCTTCTTAATAAGACTTAAGTGTAAGAATAGTGTAGATATTGTGTGTGCTCACAATATCACAATTATAATACTTGCTATCTTGAAATTTTATCAGTTTCACAAAATAATATTTCTTTTTGACAATGCATATAAATTTAGAATTATGAAGTTTTAAAAAATTGACCTAGAGAGTTATTATTGATAAAAATATAATTGGAAAATAATGGGTACTTATAATTTCTTTGCCTGCAGTTTAAAGTTGAAAAGAATACACCATGTGATGAATCCTCTCCAGAACACCCCAGAGATCTACCTATTTCAGAGGATAAATCTGGCGTGTTCTAAGGCTAATGATAGGGTTTGTAATAATTTAAACCTTATTGTAAGAATACATTTTCCTATAGCTGGGTCTCAGAATACTATTATAATCACAGAGAAACATTGTTAAGATTGGTGAGGCAAGAAGGTTTTCTCTTATGAGAAGGAGATGGCAATTCTCATTCTTCTTCCCCTACCACTACCCCTATTCCCAGTGTTAAAACCATGCATAACTTTAAATCTTTTTCTTAACTGGAAAGTGTCTCAGAACACACAAGTACACTCAAACATTTTTAAAGCAGTGGTGAGGTCCCTACTCTATGAAATTGGAAGCTTCTACTTTGAAAAACTTTGGGTGACATTTGACAATAAATGACACAAATTTTAAAAAAAAGAATGAATTATCTAGAAGGCCTACCTTAACAATGACTTCTCTTCTCAATGTTTACAACTAAAAAATCCCTCAGTAAGTCTTGTTTTCTTAAGAGCTGTGTTTGAATCACTAGCTGTAATGCTCTAAATAAGATGAGAATTAGGAAATACCACCACAAGCAGAGACTCAGCCATAAACACTGCTGCAATCAGAGCCACAGATAGAGTAGCATCCTCTGGTGAATGTTGTATTCACTAGAGTTGATAACATATTTTCAGTATTGAGATGATTTAGTTGCTAAGTATAACTACAGCACCTGAAAATCATTCCCAATCCTTGACCTTCTTACTCTGAAACTTACATTCATTTTTTTTCTCTTGCTTCGAATCGGCATGGAAAAAAATCTTTGAGTTTTTCTATTCATTTGTGATTATTGAAGGCATAACTTCTCTACATTCTCTCCTGTTCCCCTTCCCTGGAAAAAAAAGCCTGTAATAAAACAAATGGCATTATTATTCCATGACATATATTAGCATACTTTCTAATTTAGTATAAGGGATACCATCATTATTTGTCTTTTTTTTGTAGTCATCAATAATTTTAAAGAAAAGCAGAACTTAGAAAATTGTGATTATTTGTTTGAGAATAGTTATGTAATCAAACCATACTACCAACCTTTACAAACACTGAATCTGTACAGTTAGTTCTTATAATATAGTAACAAACTTTAAAAATTGCCCTAATTTTAAAATACATGATCATAATTCAATAAGAATGAAAGATCTCTTCTTAAATAAAAAAGAAAAGTATTAATAAAATATCTGACAATATAAGATGTATGGCAGCTAGGTGGAGCAGTGGATAGAGCACTGGGCATTGAATCAAGAAGATGCATCCTCATGAGTTCAAATCCAGCCTCAGACACTTACTAGCCGTGTCACCCACAGCAAATCACTTAATCCTATTTGCCTCAGTTTCTTCTTGTGTAAAATGAGTTGGAGAAGGAAATGGCAAACTCTTCAGTATCTTTGCCAAGAAAACACCAAATGGGGTCATGAAGAGTCAGACAAGACTAAACTAATTGAACAGCAAAATAGAAATGTGTACCATGCATTAAGACAGTTGCTACAAGACAAAATAAAACAGATGGAAAATATGAACCTTCATAACCTAATAGTAGTTAGTTGATTGGTTTTTAATGTGATATTTTAATTTTCTATATCTGTTAAGCCTTCAGAAAGTGCATCCTTTGTTGTTAAATGTGATTAACTAATTTTCTAGTTTATCTTTAGTGGAAAGGAAAATCATCTCTAACACGTGAAAGCAGTTCAGAAAAGGTCACATAACATTGGAAAATCTATTTCTCTTGCTAGAAACTAAATGTAACTCATATCTAAGGGTAACTAGGTGACATAATGGGTAGAGCTCTAGATCAGGGGTCAAGAAGACTCATCTTCCTGAGTTCAGATCTGGCCTCAGACACTTCCTAGCTGTGTGACCCTGGACAAGTCACTTAACCCTATTTGCCTCAATTCCTCATTTGTAAAATGGCAAACCCCTCCAGTATCTTTGCCAAGAAAACCAAGAGCTGGAAACAACTGGAAATGACTAAACAACAACACCAATTCATACCTAACCTTTTTAAATTAAGTGTTCCTTTGACTGATGTTTAATGGCAATGTTAAAGAAATTCGGAAGACTAATTATCTTACCTATGTGATGCTTATGAACCATGAAGGGGAAAATGTGTCTACAACTAACTTCTTTAAAATATATTATTTGCAATCACATTTTCCCTTATACTTTGGACCTATGGTTTCATTCATGCCATGAGTTCCTGGTGAAAATGGCCATCTACCTGTGCAAACTGGTAACTCTTTTTCAACTCACAGTTTTAGAGAGTTGTCAAGGTTTTCCAGAGGTTAAGGGATTTGCCCAGAGTCATATTCTATATATGTGTCAAAAGAGGGACTTGAACCACATCTTCTTGATTTCTCTTGCTCCAGTTTTTTATCAAATATGCCATGTTGCCTCTCATGTATTTGCATGAAGGTGTGTGTATTTGTATATATGTTCAAAATAAAAATTGCTGTCTTATAATTTTATAGATAATTTGGTCAGATGATTTCTTTCCCAAGGAAGTTAATGGTAAGAATATCATGTAGAAGGAAAGTATAGCCTAATCATTATTACCAGGAGAAGATCACATCTGAGTGTATGAGCTTTCATATTTAGGAAGATAATACATATTTTCATAAATCTTGCATTAGCTTTTTATGCTTATATAGATTGTAAAGAATATGCCCAGGTTTTCAATTTTTGTGGCTTTCCTTAGGGTGATCATGATTTAATGTTTCTCTTTCTTTTTGTCTTTTCACTTTCACTGATGTTTATCACTTACAGACCAGAGTTAGGAGGGCTTAGCCCAGGACATGACACATAGTAAGTGTGATGTAAATGTTGGCTTTTACCATTATTATTATTAGGAGGGACAATGAAGAAGAGTGGGGGCCAAAAGGAATTTGTTCTGGTTCATAGTTTCAAGAATACTATTAAAAAAAAAACTTTGGCTAATACTCATGAATGAGCACTGAGGAGTTTCTTTCAGCGTGTGCCTTGAGCTGAGGATCATCTCTCTTGTCCATATATGACATGCATTAATGAAACGGAACTTTGCAAAAGCAAATCTTGTGCATAATACAAGTGATCAGTTTGCTTTCTCTCTAAACTTAGACATCTTTCCACCAATGTGAGAAAACAGAGTAGAGTAGCTTTTGGAATTGGAGTCAGAAATAATGAGTTTTAGTACTAGATCTATGACCTGGGGCAAACCATTTCAAATCTGGATCTCATGTGTAAAATGAAGGGAACAGTTGAACTAGATAGGTTCCTTCTATTAAGCTTATAAATTTAAGTCTTGTATCCTTTCAAGTGAAAAGATAGGCTAAAATGGACAATTTGTTTCTTCATCTGAACAACCTGGCTAGATCAAAAGGGCTCACCTGCATATAGTTGCAGACTGATGCTAATTTTTTTCAGCTATAACAACACATGAGTATTATCTCCTAAGGACATATTATCTGTCTTAGTGGAAGGGAATATCCAAACCATTGCTGATCATCCAGAGAAGTGATGAAAAGTTCAAAGATTTTGACCTGGAGGTTGGTGGGGCTTAGAATAATCCACTGATGAGAGGTTCTTAATTTGGGACTGTGAAGATTTTTTAGTTAAATAAATATAACTGATTTCCTATATAATTATCTGTTTTATTTTATGCATTTAAAATATTATTTTGAGAAGAGATCCATTGGTTTCATCAGCCTGTTAAAGAGTCTGTGACAAAAGCAAACGTCAAGAACTCTTGAGTTCTAATCTCTTCATATTACAAATGAGGAAACTAGAGCAAAGAGAAAGTGATTTTCCCAAGATCAGTGAGGTCATGAGTAACAAGGATGGGATTCAAATCTAGCCATTCTGACACCAATCAAGGATTCTTTCCCTTGCAACATCCTACTACATAATAGTGGAGTATGAGGTCATGCCATACAATGGCTTTTAGCCAAGTGACACCGTTTGTAGGGAACTGGGCCCAGAAGCAGGGAAGAACTGAATTTAAATCCTGCCTCAGATATTTACTAGCTGTCTGACCCTAATGAAGTCACTTAACCTCTGTTTGCCTCAGTTTTTTCAGCTGTAAAATGAGGATAATAACAGCACCTGTCTTGCAGGAGGATCAAATGAGATATTTGTAAAGTGTGTAGCACAGTGGCTGCCACATAGTAGGTATTCAATGTTTATTCCCTTCATCCCTTTTCCCCACTGTGAGGAAATAAGATTGA